>NC_064879.1:5198825-5211325 GCF_943734665.1 Anopheles aquasalis
AATTGAAGCCCCGATCGGCGCGATGTCACGCAATGTGCTGTCCCTCGTCTCGCATTCGCTCGCACCCCACCCTCACCCGGTAAAGTAGGTTGGTGGTGGTCCACACTCCTTGTTATTGTTGCGCATTCTTCCGCGATTCTTGTTGATTTCGCTTTTTTTCCCGTTGCTGTCCCCGGTTTTATGCTGCACTTTTCTTTTATATGCCTTCTGGCTTGGGGAATGTAAAGAAGGAGGTGGAGCAGGGTTAGAAAGGATGTGGCCCGGCGTTGGGATTGCGGTGGGAGGGATGAAGATGTCCACAAAGGGACACTGTGGGACGACTGGTAAGCCTGGGAAGGTGCTAAAAACATTATTTTTATCTGTCCTGTTGATGTGAAATTTTTTATGATCTCCCACCGCGCCCCCCCCCCCCCCCCTTCAACGCCTTCCCTCTTGCTTTTTACCACCTGTTTTCCTCTTCCTGTTTACCACCTGCACTGGCACCGGATGCGCGATGCGTATACGGAAGTCTTCTCCGTTCTCTCGCCCTCTCCCTCTCTCTCTCTCTTTCCCTCTTTCGGTTGTGCAAAAAGGATAAAAAAAGGGAGGCAAAAATCTGTTCAAATCTGCTGTGCACCATTCGGTGGTTGTACTTCGGGGGCAGATCGTGATCATCTAGATGGTCCCGATGGTCGGTTAGTCCGGCGTGTAACGACCCCTACGGCCCAAGCTACCTTCCAGCACCTAGCACCCCCCTGTGGGGGGGGGGGGGGGGGGAGGGGTCACATCCCGTTGGACCATTTTATGTTCTCGCTTCGCGTATTATTGTCCTCCGCTCGCTCGCTCGCTCGCTCGCTACCGCTGTTATATTTTTCTGCCCCGCTAGAGATTACGCCCCCCTCCCCCATTCTACCCCGTACTGCGCTCAGTCGCTAGCAACATGTTATCGGTCTTATTGATATTGTCGCCGGTCGGTGACACCGAGTCACCGAGGTTTGTTTTACATTTGTCGCTCCAAACATACACAAACGGGCGTGCGCCGCACACGATGACTTTTGTTTCGGTTTCAACTTTCACGAACATCCTGCCGGCAGGGCGGGGTGGGTGAAGTAATGGGGATGGGGGTGGGTGGCCAAAGGTGAGTGAATAAGAGTTCAATCTCCCTATCGGACTTCCGTCTGACACGTAAATCAAGCTGGCTAGCGTGCAGGAGGTGAGAGAGATAGCGAGAGAGAGAGAGAGAGAGAGAGAGTAAGGGGGAGAAAGCGAGGGTAGTGTTACGGGCTTTTTGGTGGTAAATTGGACATCGATGGAAGGTGATATTGGTACGGTAGCATGACGTTGGGGTGCCACGATAGGAAAATTGTTAGCAATGAGATGGTGTACGGTGCGCGCCGTCCGTGCCAAACCATCACTTTTGCTTGTTATTACCCTCGTTCTCTCTCTCTCTCTCTCTCACTGTCGCTGGCTCCCCTTCGATCGTACTTCTTGCAAACAGCAGTCGGTAACTGTCTTTGCTGTTTGCGCGGCATTTGCGATAAAGGCTGAACGGGCGGAGAACGGAACAGGGGGGGGGGGGGGGGAACTTTTTTTTGTTGTTGTTTTTTTTTGGCAAATGCTAGATGCTCTTCCCGATCACACAACAGCGGTCGGCCCAGGTGATCGGCCCGGAGTTTCGCGTCGATTGTCTTTCACGGGGTGAACAATCCTGGCACCGTGAGCCACACGGTGGCAAGTGTGTTGCCAGCGAAGTGGCGACCGGAAGCTGACGCTCCGAGGCATCCAACTCTAATTTGAATTCCCTTTTCCATTCCCTGGATTTTCCCCCCTCCCATCACAGTCGGAACAACATCCAAAAGCGAGGAATACGAACAGGACAGTGTATGTGGGAGTGTTTTTTTCTTTCTTGGATACCCGGTACGCCCTTGGACGGACCAAGTATTGTGTTACTTGGTTTATTTTTGGGGACCACTGGCTCTGCATTGCGATATTCGATGACATTATCAACGTTTGTGTTCTCGCTTCTCGCAAGAAAGGGGGGGAGAGAGAGAGAGAGAGAGAGAGAAAGAGAGAGAGAGAAAAGAGGCTGACGACGTACCGAGATACTTGATCGGGCACTCGGAGGTTTCCTTTACTTGCACTGTTTACGCTCGAGCTCGAGCCGTTCAGCGGCCACAACAACCTGAGCGGGATTAGTTTTCCTAATGGTCTGGTGATTGGATACCTGGCCGGAGCGTGCGGCATAAATAATAACGCGGCATGTTGTATCATGTTTTTTGTTACTCTCACTCGTCGGCTTACTCAGCAGCCCTTGGCCTTTCCGCCCGTTTCTTCACCCGTCCTTCGAGTCGAACAGTATCGAAAACCAAAACAAAAAAAAATCTGTCATTTTAGCTTCATTCGTGCTCTTGGTTTGTGCACAGTGGATATGGATTTCATCTGCTGTCCATCGAAAGCTACCATCTTGCCGAATTGCCGAAAGGCCCACTCGAACTGGTTTGCTGCGAGTTGGCAGCATGCTGGCGATGGGTTGGCTTACCGACCGACCTCTCGCGCAAGGTAGCATCGGGGGGGGGAAAGGTGACATTCGGCGAATTTTCTTATCGGTGACAGGTCAGGCCTGGCCCATGATCCAGACCAACTGATCTCGCTCACTCTCTCTCTCTCTCTCTCTCTCTCTCTCTCTCTCTCTCGCTCTCTCTCTGTAAGGAGGGGCTTCGGCCACTTCTTGCCATAAAAAGACATACTTTTTGTCGACTTTTTGTGAAGGAACCATTCAACTTCCTTTTTTCAAGTGAATAAAATATTAAACTACATCTTTTGAAGAATATTTAGTTATATTTTGGAGAAGGTTGATTGAAAAAATTATCCATGGCAATTTATGAAGGTGCGTCTTTCGGGTGCCCATCGTTGCCACATGACGTGTCATCAGAAAAATACCAATCAGTATTCTGTTGATAGATTATAAGTGTATCCAGGTAGCGCCGTCGAGTTTTTGTTGAATTACGAAACGTGGATTTTGATAAATCTATAACTCTGTCCGTTTTGTTTCGATTGCCCCAAAAATTTTACACAATATTCTTGAAAGGATCAGCATTTAGGGAAAATTGTAGAAATTTGTGGGAGTACAAGAAATATTCGATTACTATTCGATAGATGTTAGGATAGTAGAAGGGAAAACTTACGAGAAGCGATGTGCCCTATCGTAACATAATAATGAACGCTAACGCTACCTTAAAAAAAAGAAAAGGTTTGTGAATCAAAACGTTCGGCTCTGGTAACAGGTGGCGCCGCTAATTAGAATGAAGGCTTTCAGGCCCTGTATGTTATGTCGTTTTAAAGTGCTAACAAACACCTTTACAACGCAATCAGTGACTACCCATAATTTTAACTATAACATATTTGTTTCTCGTGTTGCACAAATGTCCAGTTCTGTGCCTGCAACAGTTTATTTTGCGGGAAATCTTAGTAACTTTCTTTCATTTGAAGACAACGTCATCTGAACGCTCTCATCGAAACAATTTGAAAAAACGTGTTTAAAAGTTTCAGAAACAGAGATTTCAACATTAAAAAGAACGCAAGGTTCAAGAGAATAAAAGCAAATGTTTGAAGGAAATTAGCAGAGCAAGGTGTGGAACTCTCTTTCCTCTCTTGCAAAAGGTGTGGAACTTTCTTTCCTCACAAAATCCGAAAGTTGCCGGAAAGAGAGACAGGAATGTAGCGGCCAGCGGTCGCTTTGGTCTCATTGAAGAATGAAACACAAATAAAAAACTACTTCGTCAATTAATCCTTTTTGTTTGGTCCACAAAATCGATTGTTTTGAATGCACAGCTCCTAGTATGTGAAAGAAATGGATCAAATTTACGGTTTGATTTGTGTATAGCTAGCTTTGATTTGAAAAAAAAAAATCGGTGAGCGAATTGAACCGAACCGGTTCTTCTATGATAACAGGATCGCGACGCACCGTCTCGTTATTGTTTTTCGAAAAAGGGTTCATTAATTAATGCTGACTAATGCCTGCTGATGGCAGGCAAGCGGGCAAGTGTGGTACCAACAGGGAACAACCGGATTCCGGGGTCTATACGTCGCTAAATCGCTTATAGTAATGCATTCGGTACGCCGGCACTGCGCTCTCGCTGTGCTGCGTCGTTGCAGGAAAGGGACGTTGTCCGCAGTCCGCAGGTACCACCACCACCACCAGCCACATGCTCACCGGTCGGTTGGAGCCACATTTTTTGGACGTTTGCCTGACGACGACGACGACGATGACGGTGCTGCGGCTGAAAGTTTGCATTTGCAGTCATACGGAAATGCTATTTATATGCAAAAGGCACAACAACAGCAGCCAACTCACACATAGTCACACACACACACACAGACAGGCTGATGTTTGCGGAAGGAAGAAGATAAAAAAAGAACGCTGAGAAGTGCCGAGGAAACAAAGAGGAGAAAAAAACGCAAAAAGAAGAAAAAAAAACTATAACCAAATCATCAAGACCAGCACAGAGAGGGGCACAGGAAGGAATGGGAGGGGGAAGGCCGGGGGTGGGGGGAGGGGTGGTGAAGCGAAAGAAGAAAAGAAAAGGAAAACGGGGAGAGAAAAAAATAAATTATGATATTTCTTTGGCTCGCCCCCTTTGCCCCTTTCCCACTTTGTACCCCTTCTCGTTTTCTTCATTTTCTACACTAGCCAGCCAGCCAGCCAGCCAGCCAGCCAGCCAGCCAGCTTGTCGACTGGCCAGTCAGGATGATGCCAGGGGGCAGGGGAGGGGGGGGGGGCATTCAATCCCGATAGCAATTTGTCCGAGCACGGACCGCACGGTCTTTACTCTGCCCCATGCTGTCCAGCATTCCTGGCTGTGCTGGCTGGTCGGCAATAAGCCGAAACCAAATCTCAGCGAAACACAGCGGGTAGAGCTTGTTGGAAGGAAGGAGACAAGGAGGCGGAAACCTTAAAACAAAACATAAAATGAACATCCGAGATCATCTCGTTTCTGCTCGTGTTGCGCTGCCGCCGCCGCCGCCAGCTGGTGCATCCATCCCCTTCCTCACCCCTTTACACCCCCTACCCCATTACACAACCCTTGGCCGTTCGGCGCTGCCTGTTGACAACAGGAGCTGGCCGGCCAACCGAACAAGGCAACACGGAAACCGAGTGCCTTCACCTGGGCAAAAGGGGGGTTGGTTGGTCGGAGAGGGTGTGGTCTTTAGCGCAGAACAAAACGACGACGACGATGATGTTGAGGCCTGCTGTTGCGGAACCGGATGGATGGCCGGGGGATTCGGATTCGAACTTCGAAACAATCACACTAGCGGTGCGGTTGTGCCCCTGTGTGGACTGTTGTTGTTTCCGAAGACGTCCTCGAGCTTTACATCCCCCTTGGCCCCCCGTGTGGGTGGGGCGGCCGGCGGACGTAAGGGATGATCCTGTTGCACGGCAGTACCAACACCGCCGCTGGCACGGGGCGGTCTGGGTGCCTCAAAGTATCGTATCGGTGTGTGCAACCACCCTCTCCCTCTTGCTCTCTCTCTCTCACACACTCAACACCAACACTTGTACTCTCACGTCGGTGATTTCGGAATGTTATCAGATATCGGGCAACCTATTAACCGAAGCTCGAGGAGCATCGAGGAGGGCCTCAGATCAGTCCACCATCAGGTACTTCCCGTTTCCTCGTTTGCTCCCCCTCCCCTACATTCCCTTTAAAAGAAGTAAAGTTCCGGTTGGTACAGGTCAGGGAATGCTCTTCTTCTCTTTCCCTGCAATCCGATATGCAATCCAAGGAACCTGGATGCTAGTTGTTCGCGCTCGCTAGTGCCCGGGGGTTCCAAAAGAATCGACGGCAAAACTTATCGCCACACACACACACAGCGCACTCACACACATCGAGACACATAATGCGCTTCGCTGAAATAATGCTTGTCAGACGACAGCAGGCGCGGCTTGCAGAGGCGGTCGGTGGAAACAGGGAGCGGATTGTGGCCAGCAGAAACAACCACCGCAAACAGGCGGTGTCAGGCAGGGAGGCAGGTTGGTTGAAGCAGAAGGAGCATTTTGATGACGGTGATTTACCAGCAAGTCACCGCGGCAGGAAACTTGAACCTCTCAATTTTGTCACCAGCAGGAGCACCACCAGCACCAGCACCGGCACCAGCACCAGTGGTTTGGTGCTGGAAAAACTTTGCCCGCTCGCTGCCTTCGACTTCGTGACGTGACGAGCGCCAATTTGTGGCAAATGAGCGGAGTGTAGCGGAGTGTAGCGGAGGGTGGAAATTGTGGCCACCAAGACGTCTCTCTCTCTCTCTCTCTCTCTCTGGGTGTGTGCGTGGCGAGGAGAATGACGGTACGGGATACCGGGTATAGGGTATAATATTATCACGAGACGAAGCGAAGTGACGGAAGACACTCTCACACCGTGTGCTGTCACTCCAAATTCCACCTGTTTTTTTTTTCTTCCCGGGGTTGAATACATCCCCCTCTACACCGTTCTTGTATGCTAGCGAAAGGGAAGCGAGCGGGCACCGTTGCCAATGAGTTGATGTTTTTAGCAAAACAAAACGAACAAACAAAAAACATAGAAAAGTACAAACTCTTCCCTCACAAAGAACGAAGCGGGAACGAAACTACTCATCGTTTCCGTCATGTTTTACACCGAGAGGAAAACAAGTTGCAGCACGCCTGTGCAGTGTAAAAAGGTGGGGCACGATAATACACGAAACGTCACGTTATCGCTAAGAACCGTAAAGACTAGATTTCATTTAACAAAAACAAAACAAAACCAAACCCAATCAACCCTAACCTCACTTTATATGGCACTGGAAACGTTGCTAGCGGCGGCACGGGGCAAACGGAAGGTAGGAAAGCGCTCTCCCCCTCGCCCTCTCCCTGTTTGCGAGTGACACTGTTTTGGCTGACGTTTGCACGCCATGAAGTGGTGCAGTCTGTGCATCTCGCGCCCAGAGAGTAGCATGCTTTCATCATGTTTGCTTCTCTTGCTGCTGCTGCTGCTGCTGCTGCTGTCATGACGGACGGACCACGCACCACTGATTTCGAAAGGCGGGGGAGGGGGGGGGGGAAGCCGGCCGGAAAATAGTGAAAGAAAACATAAAACCTCGGCCATAAGGGCCAGGTCCGGGTCCGGGTCCGGGTCCGGGTTCGCGCCAGCACGAACCCGGTGGTTGCAAATTTTGCCAATTTTAATCCCCGGCCCCAGGCCCCCCCCCCCCCCCCCCCGGGCGGTGCATCGACCGTAGAATAATTTTAAGAAGCTTAGTTAATTAAAAATTTCTTTTTACTCACACTTGTTGACCGCCGCTGGGCCGTCGCCCGACGGCGAGCGAAATGCATTAAGTCGGGCTGTCACTCTCCCACGTCCCCGGAGCGACACCGTTGGGGCTTTTTTTTTTTTTGCCTCGCGCCAGCTCGAGATCACCATATTGGTGCACCGTATAACCGTGCCGTGCACTGTGCGTGCGTGGAGTTCCATGTTGCATTTTGTTTTTTTTTTTCGAATATGACCGGAACACGATTTCGAGCAATATTTATCCTGCCACTCTAGTCACCAATCCCAATGAAGCACTTGATGGAGAGTGTTTCCCTCCCCCACCCGGGGTACATTCTGATACACTCTGCGCCCCTCTGAGTGCTTGAATTGATTTTTTTTGTTAGTGTCGCCTTGTCTTCCACCGATTAAGGAATGCTTACGGAGTGATTCTATTAACTCACTGCACGCTTTACCGTTCCTCATGCGAGAACCCATCCGGTGCGCATCTGTCAAGCATGGGAATCGGGATGATTGGTGGCGGGGGGGGGGGGGGGGGTGGTAATGACGATGGATGTTTGCAAAAGTTCCAACATAAATTCGGGCTGGGCTGGGATGGTGATAATTTTTGGAGGCAGTTTTTGTTTTCTTCAGATTTTCATTCTGTCGCCTCTCTTGCTATCTCGCCGAGTCATCTCACAATAAAAGTTGGTTTGTTGGTCCACCTTCTCCACCAACACAAGCCTCTCCTCTGCACTCGCGCACACACACATTGAATCATCGAAGCCAGCTGGTGCACCCCATCGTTGCTCGCATTGCTGCGACAGCGCAAGTATGTCTGTGTTGGTTTTTATGCGTGCAGTACACGAGCTACTAAAAATGAAGGGGCCGCCCGGGGAAATAAGATCTTTTCATTCCAGGGAGCCTTCCCCTTCCCCGTGGTGCCCAGAATGGTAGATCAACTACTCAAGGCCTTAAACCACTCGTAGCAATTTGAGTAACTGGGGGGTTTTTTTTTAGTGCGCCCACGATTAAATCCGGTTTCACGGTTGGTCTTTTGTGTGTTTTTGTTTCGATGCTGGTTGGTTGATGAATGTACTGAGGCGGCAGATCTGTAGTAGCCTGCCTGTGGTAATGCAACACCAAGCTCACCTTCCGCTATTATTAAGACATGGCCGTTGTCCGTACTCGTACAAAGCCGCGCCCCGGTAGCGGCAGCATTGTAACATTGTGGACGCAACCGACGGTAAAATTACCCAAAATCCAATCCCAAAGCAACCGGCTGGCTGGCTGGCAGTCGGAGCAGCATGCAGCACTTCATAACACTCGTGCGCTCAATTGAATCATCCCTCCGGGAGGGGGTCCCATACCACCACGATGGAGGCGCCTAGTGCCCCACGTTAATTCGGCTTCGGATTCGGATTCTTAGTGCACGCAAGAGGCCAGCGATGCATTTCGAGTGTCTCAAAAGCGTCAGGTCAACGTTACTACAATGTTACCGATCTATTGCAAGCTGCATGAAGAGATCAGCAGGTTCCGTTTTATGAACACATACGAGCACTCCATTCGGGGTGGGAGGTTGGACGGTAGGGACGATGCTCTGCCACCGTAACAAACTGGAGAATAATAGGCACTGCATCGAGGGAAGGCATGTGCGGCTGTTGCTGAAGTGACGAAAAACAAAATACTCACTTTAGCCACCGGTTAATGCTGAATGGATTGCGCGAATGGAGTAAAAAAGCAAATAACAAAACAGCCACGCATATACACAAAGGAAATACGAGAGAGAGAGAGAGAGAGAGAGAGAGAGAGAAACCAACAAGTTCAACACAATAGCAGCTGGATGCCGCGTCGAACGGGGTGCAACATTGCAGCGGACGCTCACGTGGCAAAAAAAAAAAAATCAAACGGCAAAGTGAAAGCGAAGCT
This sequence comes from Anopheles aquasalis, assembly GCF_943734665.1. Lineage (NCBI taxonomy): Eukaryota > Metazoa > Arthropoda > Insecta > Diptera > Culicidae > Anopheles > Anopheles aquasalis. The sequence continues at coordinate 5,207,996 of NC_064879.1, forward strand.
AGCGGGTCACGCACGAGCAATGCTGGCCACAATGAACAATAGGGCCGGCTACGAGCACGTAGCCAGTCAGCCAGCCAGCCAGCCAGCCAGCCAGCCAGCCAGCCAGTCCAACTTCCAGCGCGAAATGGCAAATCGAACAAGTTTTTTGTTTTTGCCTCCCACTGAACGATGAACGAGTGGCGGGTCACGAGCCAGCCATGAGGGAAGGGCTGCTGCGAAAGGGATTTCAGTACCGTGAAAGAGAGAAAAGCGGCAGAAAATGTGTGTATAGGAAAAAAGCAAATCGAGTGGGAAAAAAATGAACTTCTGAACGGAATATTCCGTGGTGCGTGGGATGGTAGGTGAAACCCCATTATGCAGACGGTGAGCATTAACTGTGCTGTGTGTTCTGTGTGAACTGTGTGTGTGTGGTATTGTTGGGGAAGCAACAATTGAGCAGCAGCGCAGCAGCAAACCACAACAACGGTGACGGCGACCGAAAAATGGATGGAATGGAAAGAAGAATAATAATAATGATAATAGTACAAGGAATTACACCCTGGTGAGGGAGAGAGAGAGAGAGAGAGAGAGAGAGAGAGAGAGAGACAAAGAGAGAACGAAAGAGAGAGGTGAACCGGGCAAAAAGTATTTCCCATCAAGCGGGCAGCATTGTGTGAAATGGTATGCCCGGAAGCTATCCGCAAACCGCGGTACCGGACCGTACGGTGCGTGGCTTCTGTCTGTGGCTGGGACAACACCGACTACACCGAGAACACGGTGACCCCGACTCCCAACCATTACATAGGGAGCCCATGGTGCTGTTGCTGTTGGATTAGAATTTTTTTTTTTGCTTCTTCCGTTCCGCTCTCTATTTTCCTGATACGTCTCTTTTTTTCTTGTTGTTGTTATTTGTAAAGGGGGTGGGGGGTGGTTTTGCATCAGCTTGCTGGGGAAGGGCGGAGGCCGTAGAATGGAATGGCTGGGATGGATGCCTTTTTAATGATTCCGTTTTGCAGTTTGCAGGCTTGCCGGACACCGAACTGACAGCTTCCAATTAGTGCCAAACTCGAACGTGTGGGCAAGGGCTGAAACAGTGATTTGACGCGCGATTTCGATAGCCTAGACGTCTACGGTCATAGGGGTTGCAGCGCAACGACGTGCGACGTAAGGACTCTTCATTCCATCGTCTGTATCGCTATTATCACGTTCGCTCGACGAACTGCTCGCCACCGCATTTTCATTAAAACACTTTCCAACGCCAGCTACCACCCCTACTTGTCTTTTGTTTTCCACCTGCCGACGCAATTGCCGTACTGGTTAACCGTGCTGGCAAGGCCAGTGAAGCGTCGAAGCGATCCCATCCCATTGCCATCCATCATCACGGTCCATGGTTCATCGTTTTTTTTTTATTCATTGATGTTATTCCCCTCCCCAAACCTCAACCCCGTTCCTGTTTCGTCAGCTAAGCAGGCTAAGTGCATTATGCCTCTGATTTGTTTATAATTTTCTTCCCCCCTTCCCCCGGCCTTCCTTCTGCTCCTTTCCACCATCCCGAACGGTGTATTGTGTCTGTTGATTGTTTTGTTCATTTTTTTTTCGTTTTGTTTCCTTCTCTTTTCCCCTCCTTTTTTTAAAGGATTTGTTTTGAGTGTGTTTTTTCTGTGTATTTGTTGCTGCAAAATGGGCCGCTGAGTGAACGAGGAAATGAGGAAATGAGAGCCCTGGTCCGCTTACTTGCTGGTTGGTGCCTGCGCGCCCGGATCGGTCGAGTGTTCGTATCGTTTTGGTTCTAGGGGTGGAAGGCATTGTTTTTTGACATCCTGCATCCATACTCTCATCATCATCGAAGAAGAAGAAGAAGAAGAAGAAGAAGAAAAAAGCAGAACGTAGGGTGGCAAAGCTCAGGTGGCTCGTCCGGCAGTCTGGAACAGTTGGAGCGTGTGGTCGCCAATCTCCACCAAAAACGGGACCCCCGTTCCTCCTGTCTTACATTATGTAAATGTACCACACACTCTCCGGGCACATCCGGGCAAACATCGCGCAAACAGTAAACGAACGAACGGAACCCGGATGTTAACGGGCAGGAGCAGGGGGGATGAACGGACGGACGGACGGACGGACGGTCGGTCGGTCGGTCGTAATGGTCCGGAGCACTTCCACCGTTGGGCCAAAGTGTGAAATTTGTGTGTTTGCACCGTGTCTATGTGTGTGAGTGTGGAAACCACAGTCACCACACCTCTTCTTCTTCTTCTTCTTTTCCTTCTTACTTTTCTCATTCTTCTCTTTTTTCTTCCAGTTAAAAAAAAACTGGAGTTTCCCCCTGGCAGCGAGTCACACGGCCGATTGCGATCCCCTTCGCTGCTCCCTGCTGCCCCTCGAGCTACTCGCGGTGCGAACTACATTTTATGTTGCTGCCCGTTTCCTGTTCGCACAGTTTCGCGGGCACAATGAGGAACAAACCAAAAAAAAAAAAAAAAACGGGAACGGAATGGAAGAAAAACTGGAAAATGGTGTGGCAGCGCACACACACCAGGAATGTTGTCGCCACTGGTCTCGGCGAGACAGGCGCCGGCCGAGTAGTTTCGTACTTCCGCTAAACACGGCTCCTCACATCTCTTGCCACCGCACACCTCGAGTGCTTATCTCTCGGCGTGCGCGCTATCTGGGTCAACCGCGGTGCTGACCGGAAGTGAAGCTGGCCGTACCATTGTTTTGGTCATTACCGACCGTCGTCGAAGATGGAACGAACACCGGGCGAGTGCATTACTGTTCCGGCGCATCAAACATTGAATCATAGACAAGCCATAAACAGGGGGGCTTCGGTAGTTTCTGGCCAAAAAAACAAGGCATATTTTTGTCGATTTTCTGTGAAGGAACCGTTCAACTAATTTTTTCGAAGTGAACGGTATATTAAACTACAACTTTTGAAGAATATTTAGTTCTATTTTGGGAAAGATTTATTGAAAACTTCATCCATGGCATCAAATTTAAGGGGGGACTTTGATATTTTCGGGGCAAAAGAAGGCCCAGCTTTGATGGTTTTTTTTGTGACGTAACGATTTAATTTTATTTTTTCAAATAAATGACATATTAATCTACTCCTTGTGAAGAATGTTTGGTATTAGTTTGAGCAACATTCATTGACAAATTAATCCATGCCATCAAATTTTGGTAGGCATGTCGTCGCATAGATACCTTTTCTGGTGCCCATCGTAGCTGCGTGACGGGTCATTTACATATCGGTACTCGTTAGAAAGATTATAAGTTTATCTAGGTATTTCCGGAGAGTTTTTGTTGATATTCCTATTTTTCGATTTTTGGCAGATTTTTAAAGTTGAAAAAGTTATGCTT
>NC_064879.1:5216325-5318825 GCF_943734665.1 Anopheles aquasalis
TCTGCGGGGGGGGGGAGGGGGGGGCATTCGAGGTTCGATTGCTCCAGTTCGGTGCCCCAAAACGTAAACAATTTGCGCACTCTCTCTCTCTCTCTCTCTCTCTCTCTCTCTCTCTCTCTCTCTCGTTCTAGGGCATCCCTTTTCCGGGGTGCAATTAATTCCAATCCCTCCACCCTCCCTTTCGCACGCTCATTCCCCCCCTCCCCTCGTGCCCGTGAGGGCAACAGTAAACCATTTAATGCTAATCAATTTTACAACCGGTCGAGGTCCGCTCCGGGGCGATGGGCAGCCCATTAGGTGGGTCGTTTTTGCGGGGACGGGGGGGTTGGGGGTGAACTATGTCTTACCATGTCGGTCGCCTCGGTGGGCCTAAGCCAAGGGCGCGAATGAAGGAAGGAAGAATGGAAACCGTGGGGAGAGGGGGGTGAGGTGTGGGTAGCAATCGATTGCCGGAAATCCGGGGAGTCGCGCGGTAAGGGGATGATTTTTCATCCAGCCTCTAATTGGCCCTAGCTGTGCGGTGGATTTGTGGATATCATTTGGCACCAAGACCACCCCCCCCCCCCTGTCCCTCCTTTCTCTCACCCTCTGTCGGGGGTCGCTGTGAGAAGCATCCATAAATTTGCACCCCCTCCCCCCTGCACCTCACGAATGGCAGCTCTTCTGGCAGCAGCGGGAAATTATTGGGGCCCAGAATTATGTCCCGGGCGGTGAACGGGTGAGTTTTTGTGCGTTGGTGTGCGTTGGTGTGCGTTGGTGTGCGTGTTACCAGCGATGAATGGGGATGAATTTACATCTTCTTGCTCGTAACTTACCTTGTATCAGCAGAAGGGCTGCCAGTGCCAGTAGCACTGCGAACCGGTACCACACCATCTCCATCTCCTCCTTCCCTCCAACCACCCCACCTCCCCCCGCGCCGGGGCTAATTGATGTGTCGAATCGGAATCGGAGGAATCGACGGACAGCGAGCTCTCTCACACACAGCCCAAAAACACACGCGAACCGTGCACTAGGGGCGTTGTAGATCGATCGACTAGGCTACTGTACTGATCGGACCGCATCCGACCGCTAGATGCTGTGAGATGCACCCTCACGCAGGAACCACCATCTGCCCGGACTGGGTCGCCACTAGCGGACTCTCGGCCCGGCTGTCTGTCTGTCCGTTTGTCCGTTTGTCCGGTTGGAGCACAAGAAGCACTTGCCAGGCACAGGCTGTCCGATCCGAGTTGCAGTGATTGATGATGCTGATACTCCTCACCTGGCTGCCCACCCCCTCGGCGGGGAGGGAGGGTGGTTGCGGAACTAACTTCCGGCCGGGCCGGGCCGGGCCGGGCCGGGCCGCGACGACAACGTTTGTTTTTATGGCAGCGCCTCGGTGCCTCGGTGCCTGTTAATTGCAGGTCTCGCCTGTGGGCCTCGTCGGGATGGTTGTTGGCCGCGCTGCACGTGCGTGCGCCCTCACGTTCGCCCGTTCCACCCCCCCACTCGGTTTGTGGGTTTTTTTTCTCCTCTTCTTCTTCCGAGTCGAGTCTGTGTCTTTCGAGTGCCCTCTCCGCTTTCTATGTGGTGTCTGTGTGCTGTGTGTGTGCTGTGTGTGTGTGTTTGTGGAAGGGGTGGTGGAGGAACCGCAGGCAACCGGAATGGCCAAACGGAATGGCGCTATCAGCAGCAGCACGCGGCGGCGCGACTCGAGACTCGAGTAATCAAAATTTATGTCTAATCTGCAACGAAATGAAGACGAAGAAGACGGTTTTTGGTGAGCCCAGAGGGGGTACGGGGGTAGGAAACATCTTTAGAGAATTGAATACGCGCCAGCGCTCCGCCCGTCGGCGGCGGGCGCTTCGTGCGATGCGATGAGAGCGATGGCGTTGCACACAAACCTTAGGAGAAAATAGGGCGATGGGGGGGGGGGGGGGGGGGGGGAGGGCTGGTGGGTCTGCTTGGACGTGAGCCGCCGTAACCGTTGCCGGCGGTTTTGATGATTTGTTGTTCGGCGTTTTGATGATTTCTGCCCCGCAGACCCAATCCCCTTGTTTACCCGTTTTTTTTCCCCCGTACCATTTTATGTCGGCAATAAAAGAAGCAAAAGAAGGACAAACTCGACCACACTCAGGAACAGTGGGGGAGTGGTGCCGGCAGAAGGGAGTAAAAGATGCGTTCGCCATCGGAAAAAACCGGGGAGAGCGCGGCGAGCGCGATTGATTTATGTTCGATCACTTGTTTCCCGGTTGATTAGATTTGATTTGATTTGCCACCACGGTCACTGGGGTGGCCACTAAGGGGGGGGAGGGGGGCATCACATGTTCGCTGCCACTGCCGCTGCGATCGATTGCGATGACGATGTGCGGCACGATTGGATGGAGGGGGGGGAGGGGGTTTCCTTTTCACGCAAGCAAATCATTCGCAAGGAACAAGCCCCCGAACCGGACCGGAGTGGCGGGTAGGAGACGCGGCAACGCCACTGAGCTGGTAACGATCTGCCACAATCGCAATCGCGGAAATCGACCACCACTTTCGCTTCACGTTTTGTTGACTTTCATTGCACCCTGCAACGAAAAGCCGCCATCGGTGCGCAAATGATGTGAGCGGTGCGGGCATTGTTGGGCCCGGCGAACATGAACCTTTTTGTGCCCAATTACTGCCCTATCAAACGCGCATCGGCATGTAAAATCCCCAGGTAACGCGGGGCCCGGGGGGGGGGGATTCATTTATTTTTTATTTTTTTATTTTTTTGTTGTTGCCCTACTCCCTTCCCGTTTGTCCGTCCGTCCGTGTGCTTGCTGTCGACATTCATCCTTCGTCCTACGCATGCATGTGTGCGTCAGCGAGATTTTCAGCTTTACAGCCACCACCTACGAGCCCCTTACACGTGGCCTGAGCTGGGCTGAGCTGGATTGACCGGGAAAAAAACGCACTAATTGGTGATGCTTCTCTTATGCTCCTGTATTCATCATCATCAGAGAAAAAGAGTGTTTGTGTTTGATATTTTAATTTTCGATTTATGCTTGAGTAAGCTCCGTCAATAGGCATCGGCCTCGAGCTCGAGCCCAGATGTGCCCAAAGCCCCGGTGCAGGTGCATCGCGTCACGTCCAGGGAGCCATGCACCCCCCCCCCCCCTTCCCATTTCTGTTTTCCTGTCAAGTGCCAAGCGTAACAATATCCAATAGCTACATGTCTGAAAAAATACATAATTTTTGGAATTAAATAAGGTTTATGACTTAGTTCTTTGGATTCCAATTTAAAATGATCCCATTATGTTTGGAGAAGGTTCGCAGCCCCATATGTTATGTCGTTTTAAAGGATAACTAAATACCTTTGAAACGCAATAAGGTACTACTCATAATATTAACTACAACCTATTTTTTTCTTGAGTTGAAAATGTCAAGTTTGGTGCCTGAAAAGATAATTTTGCGGGGAAGTAAAAAAGAACCTTCTTTCATTAGAAGTAAACGGATGCTGAAAATTATCGTTTGTTTGGGTTAAGCTTATGGCGAACATATGATCTGAATAAAAATAAAATGCACAAGCTGGCTCCAAAGGTTTAGAAGAGGAGTTTTCAACGTTATCGATACGTTCGAGTACACCAAAACAATGGGAAGATCCAGTTTTGACGGGTGTCGTGCACTAAAAACCTCCGAAAACTGGCCAAACTGTTGATGGAGATCGTTAGCAACAATAATTGATACATTTGAAGCGAGCTAGCGACTAGCAAGCGGCAAAAATCTGAATTTCCGACATCATGACGCTAGGCCATTTGTAGAAAAATCGTTCAAAAACTATTTACAAAATCTTGGATGGGATGTGTTATCCTCCCTTGCGGTATTCCCCTTGCGGAATTCGAAAGTTGCGCAAAATATGGTAAAAAAGTAGTGGCCAGCGATGGGCAATATTTTGAATAATGTAACTACTCTTTTGGTATTGAAAATAAATGGTTCTTGTTGAGCCAAATAATCGAAAAAAAACTAAGTCATAGACCTAATAATTTGTGCTTTAAGTGGTTAAATAACCGAATTAATTAAATAAAGAGTTATTACACACCTAATACATCCTTTGATCATATCAACTACATTTCCCAATTTGCTATCACAAACCCCTGAAACTGTGCACCTTGGTGGAAAGGTAGATTTTGATTTACTCAAGCAAGGCGCCGGATTCGTGCCGCTGCTTCAGGCTTGCTAGCGATCAGCGCCCGCACTGTTTACGAGTGTTCGAGTTTGCGTGAGGCTCCAGGCGCGTTTGGCTGGATGCGCAGGAAGCGCAATCCTGTTTCTATCCGGCGCCCCAGTGCTGTTCCGCTTCCGAGCTGTAACATTCAGCAAGTTTCGCCTGCCTGGTTTGGCACATTCGGACTGACAGACAGGCAGACCGGGACTTCAAAGCGAAGCCCGGGCGGCAAAGTTGTGTCTGGCAGAGCCGTGAGCCGCTAGCTGGTGGAAGGTGTCCCCGAAAAAAGTCATTTCGTGCTCGAGTTAGGCTCGGGTAGCATCGCAAGACGGACGGCACATTACCCAGAGTGCAAGCGGTGGAAACGGAATCCGAAATCCGTGCTGGGTGCTGAGTGAGTGAGTGGCACCGACCGTAATGAGCGCAGCGTCCTCCGCTAGCCGTCCATGTTTGATGTTCATGTTTTTCTCGTCGTACCGTGCCGTGTGTGGTGCTGGTATTTTTAATCGTGATCTGTGTGTATGTGTGTGTCTGTGTGTTTATTTCCGTATCCCGGATCTTTTGCGTGGATATCATCATCATCGTCATCATCATCATCTTCACCGTCGTCGTAGCTCGATTCACGGAGCACTTCCTTTCATCGTGCTTCCGTCATCGCTCGCTTGTCGAAGGTTCCCAATTCTGGTGCTAATATGAGCTGGGTTTTTTTTCGCGCCTGCACCACAACACAGCCCGGCGACACACACAGTGTCATAGAGCGTGTTTCAGCCAGCTTAGGAGACCCCTTGGAGCTCCCGTTTCGATGGTTTTGCTGGCAGCATGCCGCATGCCAAAGTGTGCCGGAGTGAAAAGTTTTGGCCGGTGGCCAAAAACCGGACCGGACTTCAAACCCACCACTTACCGCTGGCCAACAGTCAGCGAGAGAGAGAGAGTCAATTTTTAGTGTTTTTTTCTCTCTTTTGCTGCTTTTTGCCCGTTCGTTCCTATGTGCCAGTGACGGACTGCGACGCCGTATGTTCGGTTCGGTCGGAGATCGGATTGCACCCCGCCACCCCGACACCCCTTTTCCCGTGCTGCACCCGTTTTGCTAGTTATTAAGTATTTCGTTATAAATTTTAATTAAAAATGTCATTAGCATGCGCCCGGAATCGGCCGAAAAAGAAGATCGGCGCATTGCCCTCATTTCCCCCAAACCCCATTCTCCCCTGCTCCATCCATCTGGGCTGCCGGAGAGGAGACTCGCTCGCTAGCCACGTGGCTATTGGATGGTTGCTCGCCACTTCGGCTGCCGCGTTGCCCCATTTTGGGCAACGAGCAGGGTGTGCTGATCGAAGGTCATAAAGGAAATGTGCAGGTGAAGCGCAGCGCAGCGCACACCGTTTGCTAGGTGATCAATTTGCTGGGGAAGCGGTGGTGTTCTGGCCTTCGCTTTTAGCACTTCTTCTGCACTGCTCTGCTTTCCCGTTTTCCTCTTGCCCACTTGCCACACAATAGAAACAGTCTGCACGCCCGGAGCGAAATTGTCCGTCCGATTGCTATTCTATTGATGCCAGCGTGTGGCGCCTCCATCGTAGTACCATGCGCCTCCACCGAAGCTCCAGCGTGGAGAGCTGCTGCTGTGAGCTTTGCTGGATGAAAAATGAGCTGCAAACATCCCTCAGCCATCCACTCAGCCATGGAGCGCTTTGAAATGTATCGTTACACATACACCCACACGTCAAACATCATTATCCCGTAGATGCAGAGGCGGTGGAGGAAGATGGGACCGGAGAACTTCATCATCACAATGATAGCGACGAACAGCAGTTAAGCAGTTCGCCAGTGAGCCCAGCGTTGACCATAGAACGGGGAAATGCTGACCAGACCAGACAGAGAGAGAGAGAGAGAGAGAGAGAGAGAGAGAGAGAGAGAGAGAGAGAGAGAGAGAGAGAGAGAGCGAGAAAGAGAGAGAGAGAGAGAGAGTCGTTCTCGAGCGTCTGACCACTTGGCTGGCAGCTATCATCATCGCGGGGCAATAAACAAAATGTGTCAGAAGTTTCGGCAAAACTATGGCAATGAAGTGGTAATAATCGCAACCAGCAGAAAATAGACACATACGCTTCGGGTCAATTTGGTAAGGTTCTGGGAGGGTGGCTAAGGCCCCCGCGCAGTGAAATCGTTCACGCTCCCTGCCTTTCTTAGTGAACCACCCCGCGTCGCACCCCGGTCGAATGAATAGCTCTCTATTGGTGCTCCCTTTTCCTTCCCTTTTTTCCTCATCTCTCTATTAGAAAACATGAACCGAACAACAGGGTAGCAATTCTCACGTGCTCCCCGGGGTTCATAAAACATCGCACCCCTCCGCGGGGGTTGAGGGGATGGTGAGGGGGTGTCACATTCCAAATCCACTTCCGGCAGTGGAAAGCGAAGAACAGGAGGCACGCGAGAGATAGAGAGAGAGAGAGAGTGAGAGAGAGAGAGAGAGAGAGAGAGAGAGAGAGAGAAAATAAAGAACCAAACACTAGAAGTTGGTTGACAAATTACATGACTCCCCCGCCCACCTTCATTTCCCGCCTCGGTGAAGGTGTTTTGTTCCAGCACGCTGGCCATTAACCCCTGCCCTCGCCCTCCCCCCCCCCCTTTCGTTCACCAACACCCTAGCGTTGCGATTGTAACATCTTCCGGAAAGTATCTCGTCGTCGTCGTCGTCGTCGTCGTCGTCATCGTCGTGGCTTGTCTGGTGAGCGAAGAGCAGTACCATAATCACAGGACCGCTAACGGGCTACAAAAGGAGGATGAGTGGGCGGAAGCGGGGAAAAAGGAAGAAGCTGCCATGCACGGAAATGAGCGAGAATGAAAAGGTCACCCAATTGAAAAAAAAAATAACAAATCCAAGGTAAAAATCCCAGGGACGCGAATCCGATCGACGATATCGGATTGCCCAGCCGTTTTCATGGACATTGCTTTCCGGGAAAAGGCTACAGATAGAGAGACACTAGGGAGGAGGAGCAGGAGAGTTCAGGAGCCGGTCCTTTTGAGGCATTGACAATTGAGCAACCGAACCGATTAACCGTCTCCGATCCGACTCGGTACTGGTCGCGCCATGCATCCTTCAGGGGAGGAGGACCCTTGGATCTCTGGACCACACGTCTGGCTCTCTGGTGTGGTCTGGTCTGGCACACGCCACCTCAAATCGGTTTCTCAAATTTGAATGCCAGCGAGAACATCCGTTAAAGGTAACCAGTAGGCAGGTTGCAGCGGTTCGTAGTGGTCCAGCGAGGGCGGAAAAGGCCAGGACGAGCCGTCCGGTGTCGGAGCAGCAGCAGCAGCCGGCTCCAAGCACCGACAGAGAACAGAGCGCAAGCGAGAAAGATCGATGGGTAGAATGCTTGATGGCGAACCGAACGCTAGAGAGCTAGTGAGGGGATGCCAAAGGGGGAGGGGGTGAGAAACAGGCACGTCACTTTATTATCGTTCCACAACAGCTTTTCAGATATCAGTGACATGTGGTGCCGGAGCAGCAGCAGCAGCAGCAGCAGCAGCAGCGGCTACTAGTTTACTGCTTTCGTTGTGGATGGGGTTGATGGGCGACGGGAGGGTCGGGGGATGATTATGAAAACTACACACGTCCCCTCGGCGCGCGGGTGAGGGCCACTACTGCTTTGATAAATTCGTTAACACCATAAATGACCCCATTCAGGCCGGATCGTGAAAGAAGGACGACGCCTTGCTGCTGCTGCTGCTGCTGCTGTTACTTCTTGAGTCCTGTCCCGTAGCTACTACACCACTACTACCACTCGGTGGCAGTAAATTGAAATCACGAACAAGCACAAAAACACACAAGCACAAGCAGCAGCAGCCACGCACGCACGGACGCACGTTCGCACATATTTCCCACGTGGCAGCCGGCAGCAAAAGACGGAATGATGTAGAGGCCAGCTGCTGTGCGCGCCCACTCTCGTGTGTAAGAGTGTGTGTGGCAAGACGGATTCCATCAAGGCGAACAAGGGTGGGCGGATGAAGTTGAGTTGGTTTTGAGACGGACACTGCTTTTGTCGTTATTCAAAAGCTATCGACTATGCGATTTAGTGACAACTCTATCGCCCCCGCAAAAACCGGGCAAATTATTTCTCAAACCCTACCGAGAGTTGTAGTGAGGATATGATGAAGACAGACGGGTTGATCTGATCGACAGGCATCGACGGATCGGATGATCTCGTTTAACGGGGGAGGGCTTCGGTAATTTCTGGCCAAAAAAAGGTTCATTTTTGACGATTTTTTGTGACGTAACCATTAAACTTTCTGCTTTAAAGTGAATGGCATATTAAACTACAACTTTTAAAGATTATTTGGTTGTATTTTGGGGGGGAAATTTATTAAAAACTCCAACCATGGCATCAACTTTATGAAGGTGCGTCTGCAAAAAGATACTTTTTACGGTGCCCATCATAGCTGCGTGATGGGCCATCAGAAATATACAAATCGATACTCGTTTGAAAGATTATAAGCTTACCTAGGTAGCTCTGGAGAGGATTTGTTGATATTCCATTTTTTCGATTTTTGACAGATTTTTGAAGTTGAAAAAGTGCTGCTTTTCGTCATTTTGCTTAAGAACACGATTTTTAAAGATTTCTTTAAAAAAAAGTATCAACAATTTTGATGAAATATCAACAAGACTACCTGGCAAAGAGTGTACAAAGTATGTGATAAAAATATGGAATCGATCGGCCCAGTAGCTTTGGGGAAACTCTCTTCAAAGTAGCGCGCTGCATGGAGCCTTGTGTGAAACGCGGATTTTCAAAAATCTATATCTTGGTCAGTTTTGCTTCGATTGATCTATAAATTTTACACGATGTTCTTGAAAATATCAGCATTTAGGGAAAAATGTTAAAAATATGTGTCACAAAAAAAAATTACGAAGCCCCCCGCTTAAAGGATTGTACCCTTTTGGGGGGAAGTGGTTCGAATGAAGTCTCTCCTTCCACTCGCAAATTCCCTCGGCTGATCACATACACCCACACACGCCAATATTACACGCCATTCCTCGAGGGGGGGGGGGGGGGGGGTGGCTGAATCGTCGATTCGGTCGCCCCGGGTTCTAAGCACAATGGAGCGAGCCAATTTGGAGTTGCACCAGAAATCCAGGGTACGTACCGGTGGGGGCTTGGTGGGGGTGTCCCAATGGTACCCCAATGGTTTGCCACCCACCGTGGGAGGAGTTTTGCATTTTTAGTGTCGTGCGGATCGATGCTTCACGATGCTTCCTGTTGCGTGCGTGCGTTCGTGGGGATGAGCAGGGATCCTTTGGGAGGTACCCAGTAATATCCCTCCCTTCCACCCTCACCAGGAAGAGGGGGTTCGCCATTTTAGAACCCGGTGCCTTGGTACCACTACGACTCCTGTGACTAAGTCAAGTTCCGTTGCGCCGAATAAATTCCACGTTTTCCCTCGTGGCGTAGGCGATTGACACAAACCTGCTTGTGGGTTTTTTTGGGGCGAGTGAGTGACTGGCAAAGTCGTACAATGGTCGTATAACCGGCCACACCGCGTATTTTCAACTGGTGCGGTAAAGTGTCCCGATAATGTGATAAGAGACCACTCGGTGGTGGTGTTTGTTGTGGTGGCCAGTTCACGCTTCACTCTCCCATCGGACACCTCACGCATCTTAAGATTTTTGCTGCTCTGGGGCAGCAGCAGCAGTGGATACTGGGCGACGGATGGAACGGGGACGGTCCTGCTTAACACACTGGACACGTCAAGATGGTGCGTGCCTTCTGTAGATCCTTCCCTAAACAACAACACAACACAACACAACACTTGGCATCGGCAATGTTTGGCGCGCGTGTCGTTCGTGGCCACCACCAGCAATCGGTGCAGAAACTCCCGGTAGCCAGATTGCTGCATGCACGTAGCGTAGTGCTGCGGCCGTACGCAGCGCCGCACTGGCACCACCGGGCTGCTGACCTAAATCGCCGCGACACGCGGTCGGTCGCCAAGATGAGGCCAAATCGGTGATGGGCGCAGCGTTCAGCGCATCGCAGTGAGCGGAATGTATAATGGGCACAGTATGACAACCGAAATGGCCGCGTTACTACGCGTACGCCTCGACCGCTCGCTGGTGGAGCTGGTTGTATCTTGCGCATTGCAGTCACCTAAGACGCGTGGCCTTTGCTGCTGCCGCTGCTGCTTCTGCTGCAGTTGCTGCGATCGATCACGATCACAACCGCGCCAGGCGCCGTTCAGGTTCAGTTCATTTTTTTTTATTCTTCCCTTTTATCAATCACCAAACATTGCGGCAATCTGTCAAAGTTGGGGTTTGTATCACAACCGATTTTATAGAGCAAACTTGAGAGTGTCAGTGTTCATTCACAATATGAGGCAATATTAAGGATTTTTTCGTTCCCTAAAATCGAACGAAATCCTGGGTTGCGATAGACGAGACATGACATTGAGATTAAGAGTTGTTGGGTGAAGGATTTTATGTTGTTTTTTGTTTTTCTTCTTCCTCTTCTTCCTGTTCTTCTGCAACAGATTGCCACAAACCGGCAAAAGGATTAACAGGTAGCTGCCCGGCCTCGCTGAGCCGCTGCACATCATTAGCCGTATTGCAGGACCGAACTGGCCAGGCCACTGGTAGGGCACACTCGGTGCTCCTTACGTAAAGCTACCCTTAAGTTGTGCCCCTTTTTTTTATGCGATTATCAGGGGTGACCCTTCGTCAAATTTCCATCCCCCCGCACGACCACGACCACTCCCAGAAACCTCGTCGTTGTGAGGATTGCAAAACACAAAGCGAACAAGCAGGGGGGCAAAGGGTCGAAGGTAAACGGGTTAACCAGGAGGTTTATGGGCCTTGTTAGCTGACGGAGAATCGGGGAACGGGGTTTTGAGGGGATTGATAATGCACCTCACATGTCGCCGCAGCTGTGAAGGAAAGCTCCTTCGAACATCGTCATAATCATATACAGCTATAGTCCAGTGAGCACAGCTACAGTTCCAACTTTTGGCGGTGGATTTTCCTACTTTTGGAAGACGGAAAAGTCTTGATATTTACGATATTGCTCAAAACCGCGAGATTTACGGAATTGTTTAGAAAGAATGCGTCATTAATTTTGATAAAAACTCGACGGGGTTACCTGGCAATTACAGAGATTATGCGTTCAACATTTCAAACCGATCGGTCCTCTAGGTTTTAAAGGGGGAGGGGGGGGGGGGGGGCTTCGGTAATTTCTGGCCAAAAAATCTTCCAAGTCAATGGCATATTAATCTACAGCTTTTGAAGAATAGTTGGTTGTATTTTGGGGAAGATTTATCGAAAACTGTATCCATGGCATCAAGTTTATGAACGTGCGTTTGCAAAAAGATACATTTATCCGGTGCCCATAGCAGCTGCGTGATGGGTCATCAGAAAAATACAAATCGATACTAGTTTGATAGTTTAAAAGTTTAACCATGTAGCCCCGTCGAGTTTTTGTTGAATTTCCTATGATTCGATGTTTGGCAGATTTTCGAAGTGGAATAAGTGATGCTTTATGCGATTTTTCCCTAATTCACAATTTTTAATGATTTGTTCAAAAAAAAGTATTGACAATTTTAATGAAATCAAATGGCAAAGAGTGTACAGATTATGTGTTAAAAATTTCAATTCAATCGGTTCAGTAGTTTTTATGGGCACCGAATTTGAAAACGTTGGTTTTTTGGGAAACCCTCTTCAAAGTAGCGAGCTGCAGGAGCCTTGTATGAAGCGCGGATTTTCAAAAATCAGTAACTTGGTCAGTTTTGCTTCAATTGATCCTTTCAATTCTACACAATGGTCTTGAAAGGATCAGCATTCAGGGAAAAATGTTTAAAATATGTGTCACAAAACAAAATTAAATACCGAAGTCCCCCCCTTAATTGTTCTTTTGAAACAGGGGAGAAAGCAATTGCAATTTCGAAAAAAGAAACCTCCTCCTTCCATCATTACCTGCAGGAAATCATCATCACCACAAGTGCTTTTTAACACTTTTCAAGCTTTAAAAACACAGCACCACCAAGCGAAGCGATTGGTTCAATTTTACAGCGGGCATAACGGGCAATCGAGACGTTTGCCTCGCCGGTTATCCCGATCATCTCTTTCCTGCCCGCATACACACAACCACACGTACGTTTATACACATCCACGTAGACTACCATCGCAGCGATTCAGGCAACTCCAAATTAATTACCAGCAGCCCATAAGGCGGAAATGGTTATTAGCATACCACCACCACCACCACCATCGCTATGACCTTCACGAAATACGTTCGCGTGTTGGCGAGGGGGAGAGGGTGGCAACTCAATTTACTGAGGGACAGGAACCGAACAACAAATCGAATAAACTTTAGCCAACGGGGGGGGAAAGCGGTTGGCAGGAATACGGGCAAGTGGGGTTGGCGAGCAGGCCACGCCACGTTTGAAAATTGTTTTAAATTGAGCCGTTTGTGTAACGGTTTATTGTGTTGCGTGCTGCGGCACAATAGGGGAGGTTTTTGAGGGGGCTGGTGGGAAGAAAATAAGAGTTGTTGTACGGGTAAGTGGCGACAGATCGGTTAACCTCATATCGCGCCCAAATAGAGCCACACCACCAGCTTGACTTGAACACAATGTTGAGCAGCGGAAGCACACGCTAGATACATAGTTTATAGAACATCCATCGTTTCGAACTCTTTCCCCGTTAGTCTGGAAATCAGTCTGGAGTTGGACTGGCGTGACCACCAACGCAGTAGTATTTGCAAAAAAAAAAATGATAAATTAAAACACAACACGAGAAAAAAGCGAGCGGGAGACAAGACAAGAAGACATTTTCTCCTGTCTTGAGCTATTGTCAGCAGAGAGGTCCTCCTCCGGGTGACAACCTTGGTTTCTTGGCACGCTACGTGATGGGATGCTGTCCGAATGCGTTATTCTGCCAGGGTACGTGCCAGAGCCTTTCACAATCCTCAATTGTTCCTTGTGCGTTCGCTACGCGCTGCCCATTTCGTGCTGTGCGAAGCGCCCCAACATCCACAACGCAAGAACCTTTGCGAACCTAGATGTAGATGTGCATCGCAGGTCGCAGGATTTAACATTACGTTCGCGATGCATATTTCTCTCGGCGTGTATGCACCGGCTCGTGCCCAAACCGAATGCGCGTGCCTTGCTTGCACTATCTGCCGCCTAGCCGTGCGTATAGATGTAGATCAGCGCGAAAGATACGCCCCGGCGGTGGTCCTCGCGCGCTCCTCGGGGATTTTCGGGCGGTAGTCGCCAACCGGGTCGCCAACCGGGCACGAAGCCATGTGTGTCCCGACCGCGACGACCGTGCGGCAGTGACTGTAGAGCTCGGTTCCGTAGAATCCCGACCAGCCGGATCAGCTCGGTTCCCCATCGTCATCGTCGTCACTCGTCGGTGTTTAGGGTTTTCGTTTTTCGTTATTTTTTTCCTCTTTTTTGGGGAGTCAAGCAGCAGCAGTAGGAGCAGCAAGCAACCGCGACAGCATCAGCAGGGACCGTTCAGCAGTTCAGTTGGTTCGGGTCCCGGTCGTCGGGGCCATTTGAGGGCAGGCGCGCACGTGCTTTCCTGCATGCCGATAGGCCAGCCGACCAACCGAACAAACCGATTTGCCTCCCACCGACGGAGGACCGGACGGGGAAACGGTAGGGACCCTGTCGGGCACGGAACCGACCAATGGTGGGCCGACGATCGTCCAGCCCTCGGCCAGCCCCCTTTTATTTGGTGGGGTGGCTCCCAAAAATGCCACCGGTGGGCAGTGCGTTTTATGGAACCCTAAACCCCACGGCCGAACACTGATCGCGTACGCCAGTGCCAGGTAATTCGAGTCGCTAACCTCACAAAATGTCCTCAAAATCCCTTGATCCCTTTTTTTTAAATATATCTGATGACGGACGCCGTATATTTATTAACAATGACAGAACAAAAAAGTTGGCATAAGACAACCCGTTTTCATCCCGTTTGTCTCTATCCCCTGTCTTGTAATCTATTTTCTACGGTGCGCAACATTTGCTGATCAGCTGACAAGGGGGCCCTGTGGCGAAATATTGGATTGTATCATTTTGTATTAAAAAAAAAAAACAGGTGTGGCGGGGGGTTTCTACCCACACCACCTCTACTCATCCCCTCACACTCACATTGCTGCAAAACGAGACATTCGCGGCAAATCGAGGTGGTAACGCACGCCCGCGACAAGACAAATGATCGTTGCGTCGATGAGCGATGTGTGCGGTGGCGGAAAATTGAACAAAACGAGGATCCCGATTTTCTCTCCTCTCCAGTCCGGAAGACTAACGGGTTCTGAGCGGTGACACAACACAACACCCTGCCTGCTTGCTTCCTTTTCGCACATGAAACAAATAAATCATCTTTCGTCACGTGCTGCAACTCCCAGTGCTTGAGTCTCGTTTTTTTTTTTAAATTTTACACCAAGCGAGACGCAGGAAGCGAGACGAGGTGACTAAGAGGCGAGAGAGGGGGGAGGGTGTGGGGATAGCAAGTTTTGGTTCGTTTGGTTCGCGATATTCGCAAACGCGACGGTGCAGCGTCTTCTACGTTTGCCGCTGCACTCACCCACCGACCCACCCACGGCAAGGTGTGTGCCGTTAGTTTGCATTTGTAAATAGCAGGTGCAAAGATCTGCCCGTCACCGTCTACCACGCTACCGCAGACCATCGCCAGCAGTTGCAGTAGCAGCAGCAGCAGAAGAAGTTTTACCGGGAGTAAAGGGTGTAGAAGAATGGACGGCATTTTGCCTCGGTTCTTGTCAGTGCGATTGTTGCGAGTTCAGTTCGGCAACGGGCAGGAGTAGCATAATACGTGCCTCTTTGAAGCAAGCCATGCTTTTAACTATAATCGGTAATAATATACATATACATGTATTCATTTGTATTCACTTATTATGAAACACAGGCACCAAACAATGCGCAGCACATTTTGATTAGTAGTGCTGCGATTTATTGCGTTGCCTGTAAGGACCGCATTCAGACAGAGATTGATAACCTCAGGATGAAGCAGTTGACAAAGAGAAGAGTAAAGGTGAAGGAGTCATAGCGCGTGATCACTAAACTGATACGTCATTGTTTTATAGTTTTTTTTTTTTGTTGAGTTGAGTACAAGTACCTATTTTAAAGTTGAATTACTCTGTCATTTTTCAGCCGATTTTAGAATATAAACCAGTTTTATTTAGGTTACTCTATGCCATTTATTGTGCCATACTCAAAATATGATATCGAACAAATGACCACCAGTCGTTCAGTTGGCATACAAAATGCGCCCCTTTTTTGGGCATTTTGCTTTGTGTTTGACAACATTTAGGGAGTTATTTTGGAAATTTCAGCGCTAATATTTTAGCATCAAATTGTTTCATAGCCTTCAATTTGTTTGCAAAAACTTCATTTTTCAAACCAAGACCCACAGAAAACAGTCGAACGGAAGTCATATGTGGCGAAGCATTTATTCACCATCCATTGCACGACCACAGTTTTCACTCGTGAACGATTATTTTCAATATAAAGTGTGACGATTTCAGTACGTCCTTTTACCGTGAAGTGATCTATTACTAAAATGGCACAGACTGGCGTTTCAGAAACTGGCCTATTTGTCCAAATCGGCTGAAGAATAATAGAGTTATTCAACTTTAATATAGGGTTCCGCTTGATGGCGCACCCTGTATTTAATGTGAATGATTGTGAATTGTCTGTTGAATATAATGGTAGGTAAGAAACCAATAAATCTGTAAAACAAAGCATAATTTCAATCATTAAATATTTTAGCTATCTGAGAGACAGACTATAAAAATGTGTAAAAGAATGTATGTGGTATTTTGTAATAACTTCTCCCCCTCCCTTCCCCCCTTCAAGATATGTTTAAGTTTGTAGCACATTTTATCGGTTATTTAATCACTTCCAATTATAAATACCAGTACAATTATATACCTTCAAAATTGATCCATTTGATAGAGATGTAGATATTGGTATTTTAACGCATAGCATATTAATAATAATACGAATCAAAATTATCAAATTCTGCACATGTACGTTAGTCGTACAAATGTAGCTTTACATTTGTCTTCCGATCATAGATTCACACTCACAATTGCTCGTATTTATACATGTAGATATATAGAATTTAAACTCAACCGAATTTTTGGTTTGACTGATTGACTGGCACTAAATCTCTCGGAATATAAGAACAGAGCCCCGTGTGTTATTATCACGCCATCAACACGCCTCCACCACCACCACAGACTGTGATTTACAAACCGAATACCACTGGACAACGGCCTTACCTTTGCCGCGCGTTGCCGACAAGATAATCTAGACACCACAGCTACTCTCCACATGCATCTGTTATGGATGAGGTTTTACTTTTCTTTTTCTCTCTCTCTCTCTCTTCACTTTCGCACTGTCAAACCCGAACCGATGCCAGCTGAAAATGAACGGATTGATTGATGAAGATGGAAGTGGTGGTTGTTCAGGTTGATCGAAGCACTGACAGCGCAGCGAGGACGACGACGAAGAATTTCAACGCCCGAGGCCCGACTGGCCCTGAATCTCAGGTCAGGTCAGTGCACGGTGCCCTGTCTCCCCCACGCCCCCCCCCCCCCCCCACCGGGCCAATTTTTCGGTTTTTCGGGCTGGCTCGCTGGGAAACTTTACAAGTAGCCACTGCTCTGGAACTCTGGCTTTCACTCGGGTGATCGGATCCCGCACAGCAGAACTGACAGACTGACAGGTGATCGAAGCAGAAGCGCTTCGAAGGGGGGGGGGGGGGATTGCACTAGGCTTAGCGCGGGTGAACGGGCACGAGTTTACGAGCTGCTGTGGTTTGGTGAAGTGATTAGTGCGGTTGGTGGTTGAATTTAAATCGTTTCCGAAGCTTCATAAATTCGTCTGTTCACGTCCCCCGCCTATCTGTAGCTGCCTAGTTTGCAGTAACTGTTGCTGTTTTGGAAAATACTCAAAGTTCGAGTACGAGAGCAAGGGGATCCCGATACGATACGAAAGGGCTGGAGTTAAATTTTGGCACCTCGGGACTTGAGTTACTAGTCCGATCTACCGATACTTTTGTCGGAGTTCGGATACTGTAACACAAGCACCAGCTGTTGCGCTAGTTCTGCACACCTTATCCTAGTCTGATCGACCACTTATCCGGGCAAAAGAATTTGCGTGTATTGTGCATTAGGACCACGTACGTACAACTACACTATATGAGCTTAGTCTGGTGATTCCGTAGTAGTTCCCTTGCATAAGCACACAATCACAGACACAGATACACTCACACACAGTAGGTTCTTGAATTGCGTCACTGTACAAAGTCACTGTCGATCTCGCCAAACACTCGTCGGATGATCGTTGGATGAAGAGCGTTAGTTGGTTGGTTGGATTTTCCTGTGGAATACTGCGGCAAAAGGCAACCCAGCAACCCCCCAAAAAAAAAAAAGAACAATCGCCTTCCCTCTACAACTAGCGCTCCAAACCGACGCACCTCGCTTTGCGTGAACGCTCAGGTTCGCGCTCCGTTGGCGTTTCTCCGGCGACACACGTCAGGCGTCAACGTAACGGGCTCGCGGGCTTCCGAAAGGTTGCAGTTCAACTGTTTGCCCGATTTCAACGCCGGACGGTTAGAAGGATAGCAGTGGACCGCATGCAGCATCAGCAGCAGCATTCCACCACAGTCCAAAGGCACAGTCGGAAAGTCCGTGGGAGGAGGGGGGGGGGGGAACTGGTACTGTGGCACGAACGCACAACACCACGAAGCCGCCACGAACGTTCTCGGAAACTCGCACACGAGCCACGAACGGTGGCTCGAACCAATCGGCTCCAATCCGAGACACCCCGTGTACGAGGCACCCCTTTTACTGCCCGCGAAGGATCCGACGTTCCGTGGTAAAGCTCGGCAAAAGGATCTTCGGGCAACGGTCGGTCCCCGCCGGGTCACACTTTGTCTCCGAGGCTGCCAGCCACAGTATGCAGCCAATCTTTGAGACAACGGGTGTCGCTGTTTAGGACGGGCGCTGGAGCCCGCTAGAGTCGAGCGGACATCTTTTCGACGTTGACACGATGATGACGACGACGAGGACGAGGACGACGAGGACGATATGACCATGAGGGCATGTATAATGCACCGCGGTCGCGCTGCGCACCCGCTATAGATCGGTGCGTTGTTCATACCAAGCTCTCGGGATGGAGTTGTTGGAAAATAGGGCAAGAAACCTATATCAGCATTTCTTGTAAATTGCATGTCTTTTGGGGTTAATAATGGGGGCTTTTAAGAGGTTAAATAACTGATTAAATGCGCTAGAAACGTGAACATGTTTTGAAGGGGGTGGCGGGGGACAATGACAAGAAGCTATTACATACCAAATATATCCCTTCTACCCCTTCATCCCACCCAGAAAGCTAAAATATTAAGGGGGAATTGAATTGGATTTGAAGAGCGTTTCCCAAAACGCATCGTACCGTAAAAACTACTGAGTTGATCGATCTGAAATTTTTAACACACAATTTGTACACCTTTTGCCAGGTATTCCCGTCGAGATATCATTAAAATGTTTGATACTTTTTTTTAACAATTAACAATTTAACAATTATGTAGATCGTTCTTTTTTACAGAATCGCAAACAGCATCACTTTTTCAATTTCAAAAATCTGCCAAAAATCGAAAAATTGGAATATCAACAAAAACTCGACGGGGCTACCTAGATAAACTAATAATCTTTCAAACGAATATCAATTTGTATAGATGACCCGTCACGCAGCTACGATGGGCACCAGAAAAAGTATCTTTCCGAGAACACGACTGCCTAAATTTGATGCCACGGATTAATTTTCCAATGAATGTTGCTCAAAGCAATACCAAATATTCTTCAAAAGTTGTAGATTATTATGTAATTTTTTTTGAAAAAATATAGTTGAATGGTTACGTCACAAAAAATCGGTAAAAACGGGCCTTTTTTCGGCCCGAAAATAGCGAAGTCCCCCATTAAACCACTGAATTTATCCAATATTTTAGTGATACTGTGGGTTTTATTGAATATAAATAGATAGGCAGTTCGACGTGCTTGCAGAGCACAACAGTTGACAGTGTAATGAAACACTAACTAGTCCATTATATCGTTGCTTTCTGTTTTGCACGGTAATCCAAAGGGAAATCGTCATCGGGGAATGAAAAGAGTTGATGTTAGATGCGTTCTCTAGCCCCTTACGCTGTTCCGGTCGCGTATCTTATTTGGCGCTGCCACGGCCAATTTTTAATTTACTCTTACCTCGCCCCTTACCGCGCCTCTTACCTGCAGCAGTTACTGCCAGCACACCGCCCCCCCCCCCTCCAGAAAGGGTTGAAGGGATTTTGTGGAAACGAGGGTCGAGGGAAGGGAATTTGTCATTCGGAACAGCTTCTCTGCTGATGGAATTAGGCTTCGGTTAGTTTCGGGGTGCAACACCCTTCCTCGCCACTCTAACGATGCGAAATGCATCGGAAACTCAGCATAAACAGTAGCAACAGCCAGCCACCACTAGAAGCAGTGGAAAATTGGCAAACAAAAAAAAAACACCAAAATCGAAGCAAACTTCTGGATGACCTCACCACCACCACCTCCCCCTCCCCCTCCCCCCCCCCCGCCTGACCCTTACGTGCGCCGGTGCACCTTCTGAATGGTAACCGTGAAGTAAAACACAAAATAATATTACATTTTTCATTTCTCACGCTTCGCGATCATTGTGTGCAAAAGGATGGAGGTTTTATGGCGGGGTGGAGGGGGGGGGGGGTATCGTTTGCGCTGGATCGCTGGGCTGGCTGGGCTGGCTGGATGAATGCAGGCAGAGTGTGGGATGGAATGGGGTGGTTGCCTGGGTGCTTCAGCTATTCAATCGCGACGCGCCCCCCCCCCCCCCTTTTTGCCGCCTCTCCGGTCCGGTTCGATTTTCCATTTTTATCCTCTTCTTTCCCTCCCTCTCGCTCTCTATCGCTCTGTTCTTTCCACCTGTCCCCGGGCTGTACAGGTAGCTATGGATAGAATGGCTAGCTTGTGGGGTGGGAGGTGCTGATCGACGCATTTCATAAAACTCCCAGCATTTTGGCATTTCATGCTCACTCATAGCATGCCCGAGGCATGTACAGGCACAACATAATAGGGCAAAGTTTGATTAACAAAAAGTGAGTTGTTACTAAGCGCTAGACGCGGCTAGGAGCTAGGGTAGAGTTTCGTTCTCTACCGGTGCAATGCGCGAGGCAGCACCCAAGCACTGATCATTAGGAACGCAAAAGCAGTTGCAGTCAGCAGAAGCTCTAGCGTCAAGAGGAGCCTCCTGTTCCGTTGCTACGATAGAGAGCGCAGCCTACTTGACAAGACTTTATTGACGGTACATCCGTTCACCGGTGCCGTTAAATCATCAGATCACAATGATAACAGAAAAAATGCAGAGAAAGTAAATTCGAAGCGAAGGAACCAGGGGAACGTTGAATTCAAAACTAACGCGATCCGAACCAGACAAAGGGCAATGTTTTAGCCAAAATTTGTCCCGCCAAAACTATGCTGCTGCTGCTGCTGCTGCTGCTCAATGATGTGTTAAAAGTAACGATTAATGTCTTGTTGTCGACTGTTACGGTATTACGGTTCTTATTCTCCATCATATTACCTAATTTCAAGTGTTTCAAGATTGATATTTAAGATTGATATATTCAACCGATCAAATGAGGCAGAAATTTAAACATATTTGGAAAAGGGGTAAGGGGGAACGGATATAAGTTTTTTCGTATCAAATACAACCACAAAAAATCAGCTAGAATATTTAAATCATAAAGCAATGCATTTATTGCATTTGTCGAAGTGATGCACTCATTCACCCTGCAGTGCACACTGTACTAACTATGACAGTTATAGAACAGACCTGTGTTTACTATTCGAAAGAGTATATTGCTGAATTTGGGGTTTGTTTTCTAGAAAATTGAAATGGATTCGTGTAGAAAACAAATTATGGTGTTACATCTTCAAAACCTAATCAAACATCAGATAAGAATCAAGCTATCGCTTCTGAATTTGTCCAGAATATTCGTGCACAGGACCATCAAACGATTCATAGATAATGGTACGGTTGTCCCTGAAACGTACAGCCGAGCGAAACACATTCGACGGACTGTATACATTCGAGCGACAATTAAGGCGGTGAAGGAGCATCTACGACGAAATCAGGACCGCTCGGCGAGACGGCAATGGCGTGTGATATGAAAATGAGTCACACCTGTATGCAAAAATAATTATAAAAGGACCTTGGATATGGCCCCTTCAAGAAGCGGAGGATTCACGGGTTCTCTCGCAAAAATGCTGCCGGCACGGCTGTTCACAACTAATATTTTTTTTGCAGACGAATAAATGTCTACTTTGGAGGACACTTTGAATAAAAAAAACGATCGTGTCTATGGCATAAGTCTTTGTGATATACCAGGAAATAGAAAATTACGGCGTAAAAATTAACAAAACAGAATAGTTGGATATCGTTTTCAAAATTAATTTGATTCCTTGTGCGAAGATACTAACCTGAGAAAATGATTTTCTGTTTCCAATTGGGTTCAGCACTAACTCATAAGGAACTGATTCATCCGTCATTGAGCTCCTGATCGGTCAACGTGATCACTCAGAAGAAGCAGCCAATGTCCCTGCCTTTCTGTCACATACTCTGCTCATCCTTGCTGTCAATCGCCTGCGGCAGTGTTACGGCGCCCCAAATCACTAGTAGGTGAGATTTTTTGCTCATCGCTCGGACCACGCCGGCAGCGACGTCGCTAGCCCGCGTTAACCCCATTTGTCTCCTCTTTGTCAATCCACGCACGTCGCTGCCGTTGACGTCGCGGCGCTGAAACGCTTTTCGCGCTAGTGTGTTGCGGCATCATGATCACGCCGTTACCAATCTCGTTGCTGCGGATGTAAACTGCTGCAGAAATATTAAATTATCATCGAAACACTCGGTTTTTGCGTGCATGTTCGCTGTCCGTGCACGGCGCGTGGTTGGCGCAAGGAGCTGAAAACGTTCTCACCACCAGCGGTGAAGAGGGAAGGAAAGCAATGTAACATACAAGCATACAGAGCCACATGAGAATGGGAATGACAGCATCCGATCCGAGGCTGATCCGATTGGCAGGTGTTCCTGGGACGAACTGCGACGCATTTTTTTCGTTTTCCTTTCCGGCTCCGGCGTGTCCGTCCGTACGTGCATGGTGTGGCACAGCGCATTGGAAAGGAAAGTAGGATAAGTACGTGAAAACTGTGCAGCATCAATGCAGGTTCACGATCAGATCACTCTAAACACAGCTAGAGCTTAGTTATTTTTTGTACAACTGCACAGCGATCTTTTGAGCGAGTAATTCGACGTTTTTACACACTAAACCCGTCTTCAAACGGGTGCTCGTCCCCTTCGATACTAACTTGCGACATATTTCTAAGGCAGGGGATGCTAGATTTGGAAAGCGGCTTTTACATTGAGCATTTACCCTGATTCAGCGTGATCGTGAATGAGTGTTCCACTCGGTTACTACTCGTCAAATAATTTCACTACCGCATGGCTGATGGAGCTCAGGCGCACAGTCCCGATGGTTTTGGATTTTTATTGGAAAGACACGCAGAAGACCTGGTTATGGTAATTTCTCTAATATTAATCGCAAGCTTCCAATGCTGCCAATAAGGGTAAAGATCTTAATTTATTATTTCACTGTAGACCTCCAAATACACTGTTGAACCAACGCAGCGCACTTGTTGATACCGGATTCGCCACCCCTTTAGCAGAGCTCACCCTCGCCAAGAGCACGATCGTTTTCCACCAGTATACACTGCGCGAAGTAAGAGTAGCACCACCTTACGTTAACATTAAATTTTTCACTCAATTTAAAGAACTTTGATTCGGTTTTCAGGACTCTGAGAGTGGAGTGAAAGTGGAGTCTGTTCTTTTATTTCGCACCCTTTCAATTAGTTTTTTTTTGGATTTACCAAAAATAAATCGGTTAAACAAAACAAAGGTGGTGGCAACAAATCTCAAGGTGGTTTAATCCGTAACACTATTTAGCAGATGTATTTAGCAGAAAGCATTTAGTTGCAGCTCAATTATTCGTCTGCTACCGAGGAACAAAAATGGGTGGTGCTGCTTTTATTTCGCTGGGTGTATGTAATCTCTGTTCTCCAACACCAATCATCCTTACGTTTCGCTAATGACGATTTTAATGCGTATGTTGTACCTTTCCCTTGACCTTATCCACGTTTTAGAGGATATTTTCACCGTTACAATATCGCAGACTTTGTGGTTCGGGTCAATTAACCGGGAGAAGAGAAAGTCCACTAGTTTCTCTTATGCCTTTAATGCCTGTGCTCGCCTTGGTTTTCAAAGTTCTTAAAAAAACACACACAGCCACACATCTGTAGCGATAAACCAACGCCAGTCGCTGAACAAGCTGAGGAGAAACGCCCGAGGGAGAAAAAAAAACCGTGACAATGGTGGATGCTTTTGCGTTCGTCATCTTTGTGTTCGGTGCGGTGCGAAGGATCAAATGGACAGGGGATCCCCTCGGCATATTCAATCGTAGCTGCCGTAAGTTGGCCAAATTACTGTTCGCGCGCCCGCCCAACACCCTGTGTCCCTGTGGCATCAATGCTGGCGGTGTTGCGCCTCCCCCACCGGGCACACTGTCGTACGAAGGTTCTAAGGCAGGCAGGCAGGCAGGCACTCTCTGCTCAGTTGTCGGTGTCGTACACCAGATGACAACGCCACATCCACATGTTTCTACACCTTCTGGACCAGCTGGAGGCACCGAACCGAAGGCGCCACTTCGAAAGGGGACCGCCGAAATGCGCCGCGGGAATCGCGAATGCGAAAAAGCGGAATTTGATTCGGAATCGATCGGTGTGGGACTCACCAGGGGCCAGGGCCATCGCCAGCGCACAGAGGGGTATTTGTGGGCAAAAACCTGGACAAAATACCCATAATACTGTTATTGGTTAGAGGTATGATTGATATTCGATGTACAACTGTAAAAAAATAATATTTTTTTTTTACAATTCCAACACAAACAGTAAGAAAACGTATTGTTTTTTTTTCATGAATCTTCTCTTACTTCTGTAATATCTGTAATCTCTTTTGGAGGTGGCCCATTTATAGTGTTTGGCTTGCCCAAAATAATGAAATTTACTCTAGATTGCAACGAGTGAATCATTAGCAACGTTTAAATCATGCAGTTCATATCGCAATCCATCCATCTTCGCTTGAAATTTGCTTTCAATCTCAGAATTTCCTTTCCCACACCTCTGCTCAGCATATTGCAGTCTGTCGTCTCCAAAGCCTTCTTGGAGTCTTTTTTAAGTATTTGGCACAAATATTACCGTGAAACTGGAGCTGGAGAATAAAAGAAAATACAGTAATTAGAGGAACAATTCGGAAAAACCTTAAATTTCACAAACATATCGAATAATCGGTAAAGAGAAACCAGGAGGAATAATGTCGATTGGTTTTATATTCTAGAGATCTTACTCTTTCAAATGCTATTCAAATGCTAAATGAATTTTTGCGCGGGCATTACCGGGCCTTTGAGAAAACTGAAGTTAAAACTGTCACTTTTTCATCTGATTACAGGAAGGTTCTGGTTTTTGATAAAAAGCTGTGATTATTTTTAAACTTCAAACCATAAAAAGCACTGCAAGATATTCTACTAATCTCGCAGATGTTCGTGCAAACTAAAAAACAGGGTATAACTATTTTTTTTTTTTGACAAGAACGATGATAACGATGCAGCGATGTGTAATCACTGTTTGAATTCTCTACGATAGTGCTGTTATGTGTAGAATATTTTAAAATTATTAGCAAGGCAAAATTTGAAAGCACAAAAAAAACATGCTCCCGGAGTTTTGGCCACCTTTTCAGCTCAACTACCCCTCTGTGCAGCGTCTCGTCCCGTTTCCTGGGCCCGGTGTCACGTCACGCGTTCCGTTTTCCGGTGTTGGTGTTCTGTCGGAATGCACAACAGCACCGGGAAGCGGTGACTCACCGACCGCACGACTCGCACGTACGCCGCTCAGACTACCCAGAGCTCCCGGAGGGAGACCAGGACACCAATCGTTTGTGTCTTTTCACGCACGTTTCCCCCGCTCGCACGACGACGACGACGACGTCGATGGCTTATTGGTTAACCCTGGAACGCGAATGTGTTCCCGTTCGTTCCGTGTGGATCGTCGTCGTCGTCGTCGCGCCATCGCTAACGTAATAATAACGAGAGGCAGTCCGCACGCACGCACCATGCACGCAATCCCCCCCCCCCCCCTCACACACCCCACCCTCCGACCTTTATGGTGCTCGTTATTGAAAATAGCGGGCGAATATCTAATGATTCGTAATTTGAAACTGCAACTTCGGCTCCGCCACTCCAACGCCGCTATTCGAAGCCCTTGGTGAGCGCTCGTTCGCTCGTTCGCTATCGGTTTCGGTGCTTCAGCATCCAGCAATCCAGTCCCGATGTCAACCAGCCAGTGTGTGGGGAGTGTGGCGTTTGGAAAAGAGTAAAACCAACAAGAACGAAAAAAAGAAACCCGCTCTGTTTCGCACAGCTAGCACGTGCCAAACACATTCGCTAGACAACGCACAATGCGGCGCGAGGTTTTCCGCTGGCTGGAAATAACGAGAGGGGGCGGGGAAAATAGGGCGCTGGTGGTGGGTTCTGTGAAGGGAGCGTGAAAATCGAAGAGCACCTGAGGCCAGGTAGTGCGGTGGAATTGAACGTGACCTAGGGATGCAAGGAACGGCTGCTTAGCATGGTTCGGAAGGAAGTCCTTTGGAAGGAAGTAGCGAATAGAAGTGACAGGATCGAACAAGGCATTAGGCGTCAGGCTAATGAATCACTGTTGACGGAAGCTCTTCTACAACAATGGTACACAGAGAGGCGGGGATCGAATCGAAAGTAGCTGCTCTGCGTCAGCGAAGACACGCGGCGCAAGAAGTGTGTCTCTGTATTTTTGATGGATTTAAAAAACAGACTCATTTTTGATTATTTTTTGTGACGAATCCGTTCAACTAAATTTGTTTTACTTGCGTCATAGGTCATATTAAACTACAGCGTTTCAAAAATTTTTGTTTCTGTTTTTTTTTGGAGGGAAATTCGTTAAAAACTTCATCCATGGCATCGAATCTTGGGAAGACGTGTTTTCGAAAAGGTACTTTTTGGCGGTGCCTATCATAACAGCGTGATTGGTCATCTTAAATTGACAAATCGATTCATTCTCTTCTTTATTTTAACTTAGATCATAAGTGTATCCAGGTGGCCTGGTCCTGATGTTTTCGTTTTCCATTTTATCGTAGCATGTTGAAGCTCGAAAAAGGGATCACACTGACGGTTTTTTTTAGCTGATACCTTACAGAGTCACACTGACGGTGATGATGACGGATTGATCAATGATCAGACGGGGTTCGTCGCTTTAACGGCCAAGTCTTTTGATTTGGACCCAATTAAGGGGGGGGGGGGGCTTCGGTAATTTCGGGTCCATTTTTGACGATTTTATGTGACGTAACCATTCCACTTTATTTTTCCAAGTAAATGGCACAGTAATTAACAACTTTTGAAGAATATTTGGTATTGTTTTGAGCCACATTCGTTGAACAATTAATCCGTGGCATCCAATTTTGTTAGGCGTGTCGTCGAAAAGGTACTTTTTACCGGTGCCCATCGTAGCGACATGACGGGTCATTTGAAATATACCACTCGATATTCGTTTGAAAGATTATAAGTTTATCCATGTAGCCCCGTCGAGTTTTTGTTGAATTTCTTATGATTCGAAGTTTGGCATATTTTTTAATTTGGAAAAGTGATGCTTTATGCGTATTTTTCCCTAAACCACGATTTTTAAAGATTTGTTTAAAAAAAAGTATCGACAATTTTCATGATATCTCGACGGGAATACCTGGCAAAAAGTGTACAAATTGTGTGTTGAAAATTTCAGATCGATCAACTCAGTAGTTATTACGGTACGATGGGAACCGACATTCAAATCGTTGGTTTTGGGAAACGCTCTTCAAAGTAGGGAGTTGCAAGGAGTCTTGTATTAAACGTGGATTTTCTAAAATCTATAACTGTGTCAGTTTTGCTTACATTACATTCTACAAATTTAATTCTTCAATGTTACACAACATTCTTTAAAGGATTCGCATTCATGAAAGAATGTAAAGAATAAATGACACAAAAAATTAAACTACCTTAGCCCCACTCATTAAGACAATCATAGATACTCATACATTCATTGGGTGCTGTACGGAATGCTGTAGCTCTATCTAAACGTAAACCCCATTAACCTTTCCCCCTCTATTACTGGCGAGGGTAGGAGGGGGAATGTTACTTCTTTTGGTTTTTGGACAATAAAGTGCAGTTTGAAAGAGGAAAAGGGCAACGTATGGCTACCTCAACGTCGATGTCGTTGTTGGGAAACCAAAAAAGCAAAAAAAAAAATAAAACACAAGGGCGATAAACAACGCGCCACCGTTAGTCGTGGGTAGCCGTAGAGCACCGTAGGAGAGGCAAGTGTGTGAATAGTAAGTTATTAAGCACCGAAAAAAAACGTGCAAGTTGCAGTTTGGCCAGTGCACGAGCACGGAGCATATGGCACTGCCTCAGTGCAGACACAAATAATTCACATCCAATTCGATTCCGGTGCTGGTGCTCGCGCCCTTTCGCTCTCTTTCTCTCTCTCTCTCTCTCTCTCTCTCTCTCGCTCTCTCACTCTCTCAAGTTTTCCCAACACTCTTTAATAGTACAAATAATAGCAAATCGATTTAATTAGGTTTTCGAGCACGTTCTCCAGTTTAATTGCGGTGTTTGTGGTTTTTCTCCATTTATCTCCCCCCAGTGTTCACTCTCTCTCTCTCTCTCTCTATCTCGCATTGGAGTCTAATGGAGTCTGGTTTGTCTCGGTAGTCAGATCGATGTAGCTAGTGCTGGCAGTTTAGGAAGATTAACTATAAGGGAGGGGCCTGGTGAGGAGACGCGCGGCGGTCCGTTGCTAGTGCAGTGCGCTGAGAATGGGAGTTTCTTGATCATAAACTGGCGAGGGAAAATGCTAGCAGAAGAATGGAAGAGAAACAATATTTTCACCACAATGCCGGCCCCGATAGTTTATCGAGGTGAGCTCTCGGGGCCAGTTCACCATCGTCCTGTGTCTCTGTAACCAAGATCGAGCACCACGGAATGGGGCGATTAGCAGGATATGATGGCGAGCACCATTAACCCTGTCAGTGACGTAAGGAAGGGCGCTCGATGGAACCACGACAACGAAGACGA
Source organism: Anopheles aquasalis (assembly GCF_943734665.1). Taxonomy (NCBI): domain Eukaryota; kingdom Metazoa; phylum Arthropoda; class Insecta; order Diptera; family Culicidae; genus Anopheles; species Anopheles aquasalis. The sequence goes on from NC_064879.1 coordinate 5,244,783, forward strand.
CGGCAATGACGGTGAACCACCCACCCTCGAGAGCCTGCCAGCAACTGCCAGAGAGTTCCAGCTGTTCCGTAACCCCGAGGATCGAGCCATTGGCGCGATGTCGCACCATCGAGAGGCGCAGCACCGCGCTATTCTCCCGCGGAACCTGGTGGGAAAACCGGGGAAAAGCGCAAAAACCTCGAACCGGGCCCCGGCAGCGCAGCACAGCGCACAATTTATTGATTGTCGCATCTGTTTTAGTCGACGGCCAGGTCATTTATATTCATCGATATTTGGAACCGAATCGAACCGAGGACGGGTACACAAATCGACACCGCGCGCTCACAGTGGCCCTTTTTGGGGTGGTATTAGTTGTCATCGTCGTCTAGTCCTAGTAGGGCCTTCTGGGGGCGAAAGAAAGGATTTTTGCTCACACACGTGCAAATAAATTAGCCACAGCGGAAGGCGTTCTTTCGGGGCATTCGATGGAGCTTGTAATGGGGCTTGGCAGACCTTAGGGTACCGTGATTGATTTGGGAACCACACACTGCTCTTTCTTTCGCACTCACAACCGTGGGATACTGGTGGCTTGCTACCTGGCTAGAGCCTGGAATGATTTATCAGAAAGCCACTCAGAAGCGGTTGAGAGGGGCTGCTGCCTGCTTGGAGTACTTCACCAGGCACACCAGCACCAGCACCAGCAAACGGTAACAGGAGAAGGGTCCTTGTGGTACTTGTGTTTTTGTGCCGCTTTTTGGTGTCAACATTTTGTCCGCGGGTGGATGGGAATGTGAAGCAACGATGAACCGCAAGGCCACTAGGGCAATACCATTGATGTTAGGGCACCCCACGAGGCATTCGCGGGGGTGTACACTCCTTCGGCAATGTATTTTAGCCCTATTGCTTAGTTTTTTTTTTTTTATTTTTCTGACCCAACAAAAATCACTAATTTTTAAACCCAAGAAAGTATTAACAAGCATAAAAATAATGCCCATCCCTGGTCACTAATTTGTTCATTTTTCTGCGCAATTTTCGAATTCCGTGTTAAAAGAACTGCCCATCTTTTGAAGCAATCCAGTCAACTACAAAACGTTCAATACTTTCGTCAATTGGGAAGGTTCTGTAAAGCCACAAACAATCTTTTTAAGGGAGGTGCTTCGGCATTTAATTTTGTTTTGTGACACAATGTTTTTAACATTTTTCCCTGAATGCTGATCCTTTCAAGACCATTGTGTAAATTGTTTGGACCAATCGAAGCAAAACTGACAAAGTTATGTATTTTTTAATGTCTGTGTTTCATACAAGGTTTCATGGAGCTCGCTACTTTGAAGAGCGTTTCCCAAAAAACCAACGTTTTCAAAGCCGGTGCCCATCGTACCGTAAAAACTACTGGACCGATCATTTTGAAATTTTTCACACATAATCTGTACACTTTTTGCCAGGTAGCCTAGTCGAGATTTCGTGAAAATTGTTGATACTTTGTTTGAAACAAATCATTCAAAGTCGTGTTTTTAGGCAAAATGACAAAAAGCATCACTTTTTCAACTTCAAAAATCTGCCAATAATCGAGAAATAGGAAATTCAACAAAACCTCGTTGGGGCTACCTGGATAAACTTATAATCTTTCAAACGAGTATCGATTTGTATTTTTCTGATGACCCATCACGCAGCTACGGTGGGCACCGTAAAAAGTATCTTTTCACAGACGCACGTTCATAAATTTGATGCCATGGATGAAGTTTTAAATAGATATTCCCCAAAATAGAACCAAATATTCTTCAAAAGTTGCAGTTTAATATGTCATTCGTTTGAGATAAATCAGTTGAATGGTTTCTTCACAAAAAAATCTGTAAAAATATGCCTGCTTTGGCCGAAAATACCGAAGCCCCCTTAAATAGCCAAACAAGTAGTGTTCAGAATTTATTCAGAAAGAACCCTCTGGTGTCTGATGTATACAGCCGGGGTTCGGGATACCAGATTTAAGCTTCGAAGATTTCTGAGAAAAGTTTTTCACCTGGTTTTGCTGCATGCGGACGAGCGTTTGTATGGTGAAATTATAAGTTTGTTATGTCGCTAAGATGATCAATTTGGAAGGCAAACGGAGCGCCTTCCTTTCCGTTTTTCGTATCTTTCGGAGCGTAATCTCTGCTAGTCTGGGGCACTGGGCACTTTTTGTTCAATCTAACCTGGCAAAAAACAATAAAAAATACAGGTTTTATAATCACATAACACCAGCTTCGGTTACAAAATAACCATAAATGAGAACGCATGCATTAGCTCGTTTTTAATTGTTGATCGGTTTTTATTTTATTCAATTTCTGTAAAACATAAATTTAACGAATCCACGGAGAAAGAAAGAAGTTTCCTTTCTGTACACCGTCGTCCACCGGCCGCGTGCTGCTTCACAGTGTTCCCTTGAAGGCATGTTACTGATGGAGAAATTTGCGGAAAATGCAAATTAATACGACGTCACAAGCGTTCGCTCCACGCTCCGTGCCGTGCCGTGCTGTACAGTAAATGATACTTAATCCCGCGTTCCTCTTTCACTCACTTACCCATCACGTGCATGCTCATCAACCCTCCCCCCCCCCCCCCCCCCCCCCCCGTGGACGCCTCTGACATTCATCAGCGATCATCATCAGCGATTGACTGTCGTCGTCGTCGTCGTCGTCGTCGCGGCTTTTGACTCGTTTTTAACCCCCTTTCTCCTCCTTCTCCTTTACCACAAGTGCAAGGTGCATCGCATCGGAGAGTTCTGCTGCCAATTGCCAATTGCCAGCCAGATATGTAGCAGCCGAGCGCGAACAGCGAGCGAAATGCTACCCGATCTCGATCGATCTCCATTCCATTCTTCCTCCTTGATGCTCTCTCTCTCTCTCTCTCTCTCTCTCTCTCTCTCTCGCGCGCGCTTCTTACCACGCTTCAGTTCGCTTAACTCCAGCCGGTGTCGGGCTATAAATGCGGCAGTTTTCCGCTTTTCCAGCAGGCTGTTGGCTCGAATTCGTTGAAAGCCAACTTTTGCAGCGCGAAGGGCAAGGTGGGGTGGGGAGGGGTTGTCATGGTGTTGGGAGGTGTCATTCAGGAAACGTCTTCATGGCATGCCTCGTAAGTGATTCCATCCGTCCGGGGACGGGGACGTTGGGGGGTGGGGGGGGGGGGATGCCTTAATTTGCCTTACGACGACGCTTAATACGCCATTCTCATTGATTTTCCTGTTTTCCGCGATGAACCCTTTTCCACCATTGTCTCCTCCACTGCCAACACCACCACCAGCACCACCACCCCCCCCCCCCCCCCCCGTAACGTCACCATCACCGCCAGCACTTATTAATTGTTTCTCGGAGCACCACGCAGAACGCCAGCGAGCGAGTGAAGGAAAAGGGGTTTGCGAGCGCGCGCGCGGGCTTTATGGCTCTTTCAGAAGTTGGCTGGCTGGTTTCCCAGCGGCAACGGTGCCACGCTGCTGCAGCTTAACCGTTAAAGTCGAGCGTCGAGCTCTCGGATCGCTCCTTCCTTTTTTTTCTTTGGATTCCCCCCGGGTGCCTGTGCTGATGCTCCAAATTTAATGGGAAAATCCTTTAGTCGGTTGCGCTGCGTTGCTGCGAGTGGAAAAGCTGCTCCCCCTCTCCCCCGTCTCTCTCTGGTTCGGCTCTCACTCCTCGCGTTGCTGCACCGGAGCTGTCACACATCCAGCAGCCATCGTCAAAGCTAAGTTTGGCGGTTCCAAACAGAAAGATAGTTGAACGATAGCTCACCCCGCTCACCCTCTACATCCCTCTAGCCGGGGAGAGAGAGGAAGAGAGAGAGAGAGAGAGAGAGAGAGAGAGAGAGAGAGAGAGAGAGAAAACCGGTGGGGTGGGGAGAGTTTCGTGAAAAATGGTGATGGCAGGAAGGCAAGGATCGGCGTCGATGCTGATGCTGACGCTGTTACCGGTGGACATATTTATGAGACATTTACATTTGCATGCTAGCATGCTGTGACGAAACAAGATTATTCAATTAGAGAGACCGAGAAAGCGAGAGAGAGAGAGAGAGAGAGAGAGAGAGAGAGAGAGAGAGAGAGTGAGAAAGACGAGCTGAAGACGGCACCCACGGAAACAAAACCAGTACACTCGTCTACACTCTCTCAAGTGCAACCCAACCGTCTCACACCACTGCACTGCTTTCGATAGCACGATGGGCAGGGGAATGAGGGTTGCCCTTTGGGGGTGGTTATAAATCGGGGATGCCTAAATGCTAAAAAAAAAAGGTTAGCTGAGCGCTCCAGCTTAGCCTCCTTGGTAGAGAGGAGCTGTGAAGAGAAAGTAGCTGAGAGAGAGAGAGAGAGAGATGAGAATAAAAGAAGAGCGTGATGGAAATCGTGATGCAAAAAAAATTGAAAAGAAACAGACCAGCACCGGTAGCTTTTGGTCTTCGATTACAAAAGGGAAGCGATGCACCTTTTGCAGACGCCGCGGTGGAGTGCAGTAGACGCACAGAATTTAGGTTAAATATGTTTTGGGGGGGGTGCTAAAGAGAGAGAGGACGACATGGGCCAAAACCATAAACGTAAGCCCCGTGCCCCCCCCCAAAAAAGGCCTCTCAAACGTGTCCTCCAAGGAAAGCCAGGAATTCCTGGCCCTTGTTCCATTCGTCCCCTAGTCCCTCTCGCCATCATGACATCCGTATCCGTTGTTGTTTTTTTTTTATTTTGTTTTACGTAGCAAACAGACTCGCAACGCAAAGCTCGGTGCTCACTCGTGCTCGGTGCGCTGGTGCTGGGTGTATTATTATTGCAATACGGCACACCGGTACAAGTAATGCAGGGAAGATAGAGATCGATGACCGTGCGTGCGTAGCCAGGATGCGAAGCCGAACGACCAGGATACGGGTTGCGTCACATTGAACCGAGTGCGATATAAATTTGCTTACCGCTCTGAACAGGAGAACCCGGGGGAGGGAGGCGGGGGGTGGGGTACGATTTGGGGGTTGAGGGTGCGCGTGCCACCCTGCCCTGGTCTACCCCTGGGGTAACGAATAGTAGTCGCTTATAGTCCCCGTGCTGCTCGCTTCATTCCTTTCGGGGCATAATCCAGGATTGCTGGGCGCCTAGCTGAGGCATCATGACATGACAGCACACCGACACACACGCATACACTCACGCAAAGCAGAGCAGTTTGATGGTTTCTTCTCGCAAAGGCAAAGAATAAAACGCTAAGATTCGACGGCGTTCGACTCTCGTCGTTTGGTCGGCCACTCCGGGACCGGGTTTGTTACCGGGTCTAGGGACCATTAACCGGTCACCGAGAGTCACCGGGAGCCGCTTCGCTTTGCAGGCGAGACGCTTTGCAAGTAGGATTCCCGCGGCGGCCTACAGTGGACCATGCCAGCGCTGTGATCCTTTATTATCCTTTTCTCGCTCGCTCGCTTGCTGCATGTAGCCCCCCCCCCCCCCCCCCTTGTTGACGACGATCTTCCCCAGGGAAGTCACCGCTATTTAATGAACTGCGAATCGGCCAGAAAGGAAAAAAAAACCAGAACTCCAAGCACCGTTTTGTCCCAACAGTAACATAACATGTCTTGGGCAGCGGTAGCGGTGTGAGGTTAACGGGTTTTTTTGGGGTTCTTCTGATTCTATTTGGGGTTTGCTTGAGGGGAGCTATGGCGTTGAACTAGAGCACACTAGTCATCAGAAAAATGCAACTCAATATTCTTTTGATAGATCCTAAGTTTATCTCCGTCAAGTTTTTGTTGAATTTCCTATTTTTCGATTTTTGGCAGATTTTTGAAGTTGAAAAAGTGACGCTTTTCGTCATTTTGCCTAAAAACACGGTTTTTAAAGATTTGTTTTAAAAAAAGTATCAACAATTTTCATGAAATCTCGACGAGGCTACCTGACAAAAAGTGTACAGATTATGTGTTAAAAATTTCAAATCGATCGGTGTAGTAGTTTTTACGCTACGGTGGGCATTGATCCAAAACTTTTACACAATGCTCTTGAAAGGATCAGCATTCAGGGAAAAGTGTTAAAAATATGTGTCACAAAACAAAATTAAATACCGAAGCCCCCCCCGGGATTGGGAATATTTGGGCAACGAAAAAAAAAAGACGAATAAGAAAGAATACTTACCATACGAAAGTGGTTTAATAATCACTGTCACATTTTTGCCTGTTCTCACCACTTCACGCTCAACGCTCAACAACATCACAACGTTCGTGTGACGTATGGCGATGTTTGGCAGAGTTTTCCTATCGCTCGCGCACAGAAGAAAGAAAGAAAGGGAAAGTCGCGCACGAAAATGCTTAAAAACTCACGAGCAAGATGGGAATTTCGATTGTGAGCCTGAGCCTCGATCCGGACGCGGACATTTGCTTAAAAGTCCGCCACGGTCTGCCATCTCGCCCACGCATCGACCAGCAACCAGCATAAAGCATATCTGTCTGTGGCAAAATAGCTCCCGCCCATACCGCAGCACCTTGCAGTAAACGAACACGGCACATGGTTGCGCGTTCTCAACCCCTTTTGAGAGTCCGGAGGGTCTACGCGGCCCCCACAGCTGCCGAACAGGTCACGCAAGAGCGCCTTGGGCACCGTTTCGGGCGCCCCGCAAATTATGCTCACTCGATTAGGCAAATATGATTTTCATGTTTCTCGTGGCGTGGCGGCCCGATTGCCGTTACTGCATTTTAAACGGCACGTCGAGTGGGTGGGAGCCCCTTTTCACTAAAGGCCCCACCTCGCCTTTTGGGGATGCCCGCCGGGGGGGGGGGGGGGGGGGGGGGGGAGGGGTATTTTTTATTCTTAAAGAAAACGCATCCTGGGCCCTTTTTTTGTCGCGAAGTTAGTTGCCTAGTTTAGTGGCCGGGCTGGTTGCTATCCTGCGGTGCCACTTCCCTTCGCGGAGGCTGATTCGAGGTCGATGGCCACACGGAGATCAATTAATACCGATGACTCCGGCCAGGCCGGCAAGAGATCATTTATCGTCCATCTCCACCGTACGCCGAGAGCGTTCAATCGATTCCATCGATATCTCAAAATCCGGCAGCGCTTAAGCTCCGCGAATTTGTGCGACTCATCGAGCGAACGAAATGTGAGCTAATTATGCTCTCATCGCACACTTCTCTCGCGGCTGCTCTTGAGCTACTAGCCGTTGCTGCTGCGTTACATTCGTCGCCGCGGTTTCCCTGAATGAATTTCCCGAATTTCCTATTTGGTGATGATGATGACGATGATGATGACTGGGGTTTTGGCCTGGAGGGTGAGGTTTTTATTCTGGAGACGCGTGTTGGGTTGAAAGGATGGTGAAGGGGGTGGGTATTTATTTTCACCTTGGATTGGTCGAGCGTGCGAGCCACATCCACATGCTGGCCAGTAACACTCGGACTAAAGACATGATTAGAAGCAGCATTATGCTATTAGGTTGTATCATAAATAATTGCGTTTTGCCAATATCTCGAATGACAATTAATCAGTGATATATGTTTCATTTTATTTATATGCCCGTTTGCCTTCTTTTTGGCTTCTTCAGCATTCGACGATCATAGTTTTATTTAGAAAAATAAAGATGAATAGTTGCGTCACAAGCAATCGTCAACAATGATCCTCTTTTTGGCCAGAAATTACCGAAGATTTCCACAGATTTCAACCTGCATTGATACAATACACTTCCGAAATGTGTGGCAACAATAAACATCAAAAAGTAGATCATTAGTTTGTGAGAAAATCGTTTCAATCTGGTTTTTTATACTCTTGTTTTTTTTTTAAATTGCACGAGAATAGTGCATTGTCTTTAAGCGCATGCAAACTTTGCTATCAACAACAAAAAAAACCCGTCTCGCCCCTAAAGCAAAAAAATGTTAGGCACAAGATTTTGTTTGAAAAAAAAAAAGCTTTTTGTTCTCATCATAATCTTCTGCGAGTCGGAACAATAGTGTCCTTACAGTGAGTGCCCTCTGTGTCTGTTAATTTCGAACTGCGAACAATTGCAAAACCATTGCTCCTCCCGTGTTTTAACACGTCTAATTTTTTCGCTAGACCGAATCTATGCATCGGAACCTATCCAACACTACGGTGGGCGGGGGGGGGGGGTGGGGGGGGGGTCATCCGCCTGGCTCTGAATCACAACGGCGCGAGCAATCAAAAACGGCTTACTCGGTGTTACACAGCGCGGGTGCCGTTTCAGAATGGGAATTTGACAAACACAAAGCAAAGGAGGAAGCAGAAGAAGAAGAAGAAGAAGAAGCAACAAAAAAAAATAATGGACGACAAAACAAGGACATGATCGATGTCTACATAAATCACAATAGCACGGAACGGAACTCGTGCCCGGGAACTCTTGCTGCTGCTGCTGCTGCTAGGCACCATTGAACCATTAGCATCAGCAGCTCGCCGCCAACGCTCCCAAGAAACATTTATTAATTTTAGAACTGTACTACCCCGCAACCACGGAACCGAAGCGCAAATCGCTGTCATGGCCGTGGGAGCGCGTCCTCGCGTCAACCGAATCGCGATCGTCGCGTCGCGCCTGCCGCGCTGATACGTGCACCGTCATCAGCGGAGTATTTGTTACAATCAGAGCTTCTAATTCGATCGGCCGGCCGCGCGATGGCCACACAATGAAGGCGCACAATGGTGGCGAAGGAGTCGGCAGCAGCAGCAGCAGCAGCGGGACTTTATTTAGCAGAAAAGCATAGAACGGGCGGTGAATGGGAAAACGCGCTGTTTCGCTGGCATCTACTATGACATCTTACTGCTGCGGTTCGGCTCTCTACCTGGCTCTACCACCATCAAGACAGCATCCGGTGACAGCGTGAGGGTGAGAATCGGAGCCTCACAAAACAGCCCCCCCCCCCACCCCCGCACTACCTGGCAGCTGGTGTCTGTTGGTAATGCGCTTACCATGCGACCGATTGCGCGATAGGCAAACGACGGGGTTGGTGTCGGTTGTTCTCGGATCTTTCGTCCCACCCCGGGTGTGTTTTACAGGCGAAGCCGAGCAAGCCGAACTGGGGATCCACCGTTACACAATGGGAATGGTGCCCGCACAATGGCGCACAGCATGGTGACCACCATGGTGGTGGTCGATGCAAGTGATGCGAAAAATAATGTGTATGTGTGCCCGGGCGCTGTGCATAGGAGAATCATTATCATTGGATTACACCAAGAAACCATTCATCATTTTGCGCAATAGCATTAAACAACGTGACGTTGTCGAAAAATGGTTCGGGAAAGAGCGGGAGCGAAAGTGTGAGGTTACGGCCCGTGGCGGGGGAAGGGGGGGGGGGGGGGTGCGTGGCTCTTTTGCTAACGTGCTGGTTGTCGTCAGCGGAAGGCGAGAGTGAATGGGAATGGAAGTGAGTGAGAGAATCCTGGCCCTATTGGTATCGTAATTACTTATTCCTTGTTCACGGATGGACTCCCCACTCCCTCCCCCCTCCCCTTCACACACAATAGACTTTACAGACGATCCTGGGTCGATCTTTTCGATTCGCCTGGGAATGGCCTGGGCCCTGGGCTCGCTGCTGCTCCTGTAACAATTCGTTAAGTCCTCACTTTTTTTTGTTGTTGCGTGTCCTGGTGTGTGCTAAACGGCCATTCCAGGCCACGCGACGACGACGACAACGACGACGAACAACAACCAAACAAACAGCCAATCATGCAGCCTTTCGCGGGGGTGAGGTGGGGCAAAACATTGATTTATGCACATATTAATATTCTTCAAATCAGGGGTGCCGTTCTCAACGCTTCCCACTGCTCACCAACCGGCCTGTTGTGTGTGTGGTGTGTTACGTTTTTGCACGAGAACGATGATACCAGAATTCCAGCACACAAAGCAGCAGCAGCAGCAGCACCGGGAACAGGAGCAGCAGTCCTGGTTAATCGAAACACAATCAAAGCGAAGAGCTTAATGAGTGGTACTTCTGGCACCCCTGGCAGTGCTCTGCCCCCTGTCCTGTCCTGTCTCTGCCTCTTCCATGCCGCTGGTGAAGACGACGTTATGAGTCAGCACAACAACAAAAAACCACCCAAGCGCGCTGGCTGCGGGCAACGTACCATACAGCTATTGTATATGGTTTCAACTGAAACCATATGGAAACCGCGAAGTTGCGGTGTCAATCAGGTACCGCCCGGCGTGTGCGTGAGGGTGCGATCCCACCCGTAACCGCTGTCGATATAATGAGAATCGATGTAGAGCTTCTGGACGCTAGCTCTCGCTCTCTCTCTCTCTTTCTCTGTTTTTTTCTTCTCTCTTCCTTTCCCACGGGACCACCACCACATGCCACGGCCAAATGGGGCATCATGATGAAGATGATTTGGACCGGAAAGGACCCCTTCAGGTCAGGACTGTACGAATGCGCGCATGTGTGCGGAACTTCGATACACTGGAACCTTTGTTCCGCACAATTGATACAATTGGTGGTCAACTACTCCAACAAATGCGCTCACCAGGCCAGGGAAGTTGTAGCGGAACGCATCAGCTGAATGCGCTGACCTCCTTTGGCTCTTCTGTGTTTCCACGTTTCTCCTTTTGTCCGTGGTGGATTAAGATTTAAAACAAAAAATGAATTAATGTTACAACTGAAAAAAAGGGTTTTATCTGAAATTGTGATTTAACTGAAAATTGATTTATTCAAGAACTATTTACCTCTCTGCTGGAAAAAGTACCAGCTCTATCAAATGGTAATTTAATGGTTCAAATTCATTATTACTTTAGCATCCTTCGAATCGAACTTTTGCCCCGCCAGTGAGGCTCTTGTTTTTCAAGCTTTGGTCATAGTACATTGCGATTCATTGAACATATCTTTTTTATTACGTTTACTGGATCTGTTTGACTGCTTTTTTGTTTGCTCTTTAGACTTCAGGTCTAATATTTCCTTAAATGGTGTGCTAATGATAATTTCAGATCACTGGTCTCGTTGCTGTCTTTGCTGTGGCTTTTCACGTTTCGACAGGGGCCTAATTTTTGGATATCTTTACTGCTGAAGTTGAAGTTGCTCTCTGGGCACACTTTCCCAGGCGATTCCAGGACAATTCGAACAGAAATTAAGAGCAGTTTAAGCTTCTCCCTGTAGTCAGTATGTTAATTGGAAGTATAAAAGGATATCAAATAGACATTCGAAGGAATCAATATTCAATGGTTGGTAATCAGTTTTTGAAACGTGTTTTCGTTTTACTGGAAAAACTATGATTCAAATGAAAAACACTATGGATTTTGCGGCTTTACAATATCTGGAGACTAGGAAAACGTATAAAAGATTGTATCACTACATTTGATAGTTTCAAAAAGCACAACAACACTTTTACGTCAATTATTACTTTGTCTACTAAAACGCGTTCACCATACCAAAAGAATATTAAATCACATAGGCTAGGGGGGGAAAACAATCTTTACCTCATTTCTCTAAGCTCTTACACTCTGTGAAGCAATATTTACATCTGAAAGTGAGCTATACAATGCTTTACTGATCCATGTAAATGTTGCCAAAGTTTACGGCACTCTGTGCTCCAAAAACCTCCAAACGATCTTTCGCCCCTCCTTACTCTATTGTTTTTTTTTTTTTGACGAGGAAAGTATGCATCGTGAAGAACTGATGGATGCAACACGACAACAATGCTGGACGATCGTTAAATGGAGTTGGAAGAGGGCAACCGATTCAGTGTTAATGTTTGTCTGGTTGGTAAAATCGGAAAATGGGGCAAAAAGGACGAGAGAATTTGGGAATGTTTTAGACATTAGAAAATCTAGAAAGTATGCGTGCGATTTCTTTTTGCAAAATCTTTTCCAATCAATCGAGACCAGTATTTCGTGAACCACACAGAGACGACGGGGTGTGTGTTGGTTTTGTTCCGAACGGGAACCGTTTGACAGGAACTGTTGATAGGTAATTAATATTACATAGATCACCACCACCAGATCCGTTCGCGGGTGTAACGTGTGCGGGTGACTGTCAGGAGGCGAGCAGTGTGCAAAAGTGTGCACTCTTTGGCCGGGATAATTCGCCACGGATAAGTGGATGTGTGAGCGTAATGAAATGATCCTCTTACAGGTATCATTTTACGCTACCCCTCCAGGGCATCCCAAACTGAACTAGTTCATGCTTTGGGATCCCAGATCCCGGCTGCTCTGGGCTGGATTTGTTAAAAGCCGCTCAGCGACAGCGCATGAAAATAGTGAGGCTCCTGGGGCAATCTTGAGGCGAGCACCGGGGCAGCACCAGCCACCAGTATGCAGTGGAGCAAGCAAGAGCAAGCATGTAAGATGATACGAATACTAATAGCGCGCTGTATGACTACATAACCCAATAAACAGTTCGCTGTCATTCGTTACGTTTAATTAAACAACTATCTTCTGTTTTCGCATTCCGGCCACGGCCACGAGCACACGGACATGTCCCCTAGTCGGTTCGTCTCCAGACCGGTAGCATTGATTTGCTGCTGCTGCTGCTGCTGCTACTTGGCGACGACGACGACGACGACGACGACGACAAACACCGGAGAGTATGACTTTTGGAGTCACTTTTGAACTGCCGCAGTGGCACCGGCGTTGAATCGGTTTCGACGCTTCGAGCTGAAACAGGCGAACTAGTCGACAGGCAAGGAGCTTCTCTTCAAGTCGACCTCGTCACGACAACGCCCCATTTCCTATTTTACATACGGAGTTCGGTAATTCAAATTATCAATGCAATCGCAATAAACGTATGTGTCGTCGCAGTTTACCAGTGTCAATCAGGGCGGTATGGTGGCCGACGGTCGCACCAAACAGGCGTATTACACCTGACGAACGGCATACGCTGATTGAATTAAGTTTCCTAGCAAAAAGAACGACCGGCATCGACCGCGATTGCCCATCTGTACGTGTAGGGCGATTTATTTTTCTTCTTTTGTTGCTATGGGACGGTCTTCCAGCACAACCACGCCACCAGCATAAATCAGACATAATTTTACTTCCCTACTCGGTTCATCTCTATCCAAAAGTGGAGCAGCACTGTAACGCTTGCCTTCCTTTGCAAGCCGTGCAAGCCGGAAATGACCACTCACAAATCCATGTAACGGTGGAAAGCATTCTCTACCAGGCAGCAGCAGCAGCTACGCGTGTCAACCGAGAAGTGCCACATTAGCATCAGTTTCTACAGCAGCAGCAGCAACAGCAACAGCAGCAGCAGCAACAGCAAGAAGCTGCAACATCAATTTGAAATGAATTAAAACGGTATGTCATGAATTCAATGCGCATCTTGTGGGAGCATAGCGACGGAGGAGAGAGAGAGAGAGAGAGAGAGAGAAAGAGTGAAGGGGGGTTGGGGTAGATATGCTTCAAAATAACCGAACCCGACAGTGTGTGCGTCTCTATCTCGGCGCGGGGACGGGTACGGCACTAGCGGGAAGATCCTGTGGAAACACTAACGGACCGGAACGCGCCGAGTGAGTGACGTGGTGCGACAATCCTTTCCCTTTGCTCGTATCGGCGCTCGTGTGAAGGCTGGGTCCTGGGCTATTCAATTGACTCAGCGCCGGTCTCGAAATTGTTTTCAATTATCTCTAGATCTAAAACAACAGAAACGACGAGCTGATGATTGTTGGGGAAGACGCGATTTAGGGGGGTGGGGGGGCGGCAATCCATCCTCGCTGGTCCAGTCGCCAGCTGGCCGGTTGCTGATACCGGCACAGCCGGTGTGCTGCTGCCGGTCTGCTTTACCAAGACAATGCGTGATGCGGAAGAGTGCACGAGAGCGACTGGCGTGGCTACCAGGGAGCGAACGGATTGAAAGGGATACTGTGGACTGGGCGAAAGATGCCGGTCGTAAGGAGCACAGCACACTTGTGGGAATGGTGCGCTAGCTCGAGGAAGGGAGTCGTTCGTCCGCTGAGGATTGAGCAGATCGATCGCTCAACTGGGAGAGAGAGAGATAGAGGAGGGGTCACAAAAATGTAAATTTGAGTTGGTGCAAAACTGGCTGGCCGTAGCCTGTATGGCACCGTAAGAACACGCATTCTATGAAGCAGTTACAAATAGGTTTATAAATACACGACGCACGACCATTGCTCCACTACAAAGGTGGCTATTAGTTCATTTATATAGCTATAATCATCACATTTTAAAAAAGATAACATGCATTTCCTCCTCCCTCAATGATGCTAAAACACCTCCACATCATAATCTGACGGGTTTATTAAAGTTATTGTTAATGTTAATATTGGGTTGGGGAGAAAGAATTTTTTTTTTGTGAAGTTCAAGAAAAACCTTTAAGTACTTCACATGGTCCAATTTTGTTCAAATATGAATCGTTCTATTGGATAATTTGCTGGCTTTTGAGTGATCATTTCATCGTCTCTCTCTCTCATAAAAGGTTTCGCCATTTCTTATCGGTGAAAAACTCAAACAATTTTCCGCGCCTTCTCTTGATTTGTGTTTCCTACTATCTACAACATTTTAAAATGCCCTCAGGAGATTGTAAACACTTAGAGCCTCAATTGAATTGTTTATTAGATGTATCGGAAGATTCCAACGAAGCTCTCGGTGCTGTTGCCAAGCCTCCACAGACACGTGTTGCTTTGAGGTGTCCGGATGGGAAATGGCACCACTTTGGTTGGCCAATTCTGTCCATTTCTGATCAATTATAAACTTCAAATGACCCAGATGATGAGAGTTACAACCTTAAATTAGTGTTTGACTGTACGAAAATAGCTTTTTAAATTATTAAGAGACTTACAACCTTCAAATACACGATCAACAGTACCTTTGTGAGGGTTTGGTCATCATACGAACCGTTTTATCCCGTTTTGAGCATAGCTTTTAGGCATAATATGTTGATATTCTCTTTGGTCAGAAGATTTTGTAGATGTGAATTTGAGAGCATTATTTAATTCAGCCTCCAGCTATTCTCTCTCGAACAGTCGCTTCATACAAAGCGCCATTTCTCTTGTTGCTAAACTGTTTCTGTTTTTTTTTCACAAAAGGAGAACAACCAGGTAAGGTGCACGCAAGCACGCACGCACGCAGATACATACGGAACACATAGCAACTTGTATGAAACGAGCATATGTGTTGTGTGCAAGAAGTTTAGCTAAACATTATATGTTGTGTATGTTAGTATGGCTCATTTCTGTAAAGATTCAAGCCAAATTGCCAACATATTCAGTTGATGAAATGTTTGCTGTTGGTGGTTGGACAATTTTTAATGTTTGTATTGTTCACCTTATGCTGCAACCATGCTATCGAAATGTGAACAACAGTGAAGCTGTCAATTTGGAGCGAGCATACTATCTTGAAATGGAATCACCCGTAACAACTTGCATGCTCCGCAGCAGTTGTCAGTGGCCATGTGAAAACATATGCTCAACAACAAACAAACCCAGTTCCACTGTAGGCGGCTCGGTGTTACCGACTAGTTTTCCGAATTTACAAGTCCACGATGGCGCGATTACTCACGAGGGCGAGTGGTGCAGTTATGGGTACGTTGCGGGTGTAGATTGCGCCCCGTTTCGCCGTGCTGTATATTGTTAATCGTCCTCTTCCGCTACCATCAGGTTACATAAACCGGGCAGCGCATCGACCGGCTATCGTCGGTACACTGCGGATGGACGGCGATCGCCGCTTACACAGCACGCAGCACTCGGACAGTGATGCGCCGGTCGTGCTGGAAACGAATCCCTTCGCCAAGGAGCAAATACAGTGCATCCTCTGCAAGCATAACATCAGCCCGGACTACAAGAACGTGCAGCTACTGTCGCAGTTCCAGAGCCCGTACACGGGGCGCGTCTACGGACGCCACATTACCGGGCTCTGCAAGAGCCGCCACGAGCAGGTCGAACGGGAGATCATCAAGGCGCAGAACGCGGGCCTCATGCCCACCTACCACAAGGCCGTCGAATTCCTGAACGATCCGAAACTGTTCGATCCGGAGAAGGCGGTACGGCCCCACAAGTACTAGTGCCTAGCCTATGGAGGAACTCTCGCCACACCTTGGGCCACACGCGAGGAATACCACAGATGTCAGCGAACGTGTTGAGTGCAGTCGTTCAAGGATGGTTCAGCTAACCACACGTTCGGAAGGACCGTTATAGAATCCAAATAGACAAATATGTTTTACCAGGAACCCTTCAAGAACCCTTCGTTCTGCGTAGTCCAGGTGCCAGAGTACTATTAGCTTCGACTGTTGAGCATGCAGAAATGGTAACCGTTTAAAATCAAGTGAGGATCTTGTAGGCTTCAAGGGATTTATATCCATTAGAAATGTACTTGCGGTGTTGTTAATGGTGCATTAAACTCAGTCATCACTATGGCAGGCATAGCGATTGTACGTTTCCACTGATCACGCTCGGGTAATAGTTTCTTGTATAATAACTGATTTATTTCAAAGATACAAAGGGGTGTTTACAAGCATTTACTGCGATTTCGCATCCTTTTCCTCCGTACGTATCTTGCAACACAGCCAAGCTGCCTTCGTCGAATTTCTAGCTAGCTCTCTACGAGCACAAAAAGGCGGTTTGTGTGGACAGTAGTGTACACTGGCTGGTGGCTCTGCACGCCCTACTCTACTACTTCACAATTATTCAGTATACATGTTCTCACCAGCCACCCCCCCCCCCTCCCCTCCCATGGATGGCTCACTTAAAACACCACGAACAAACGCCATCGCCGCTTCCAACAGAGTGCACTCTACTATCCGACGAAACCGCAAAAGCGCACAAAAGCAACCGACTAGTGGCGCCTTGCACATCGTACGTTTCCCGTCATGCTGCTGACCGGGACGTAAATCAAAGTAAACAAAACGGATAATTTACTCAATCTAGTCGCCTCTCATCAGAGGAATCGATTTTGATTCCTCTCTGCTTCACGCGCGCAAACACACGCTGCTCCTCATGTACACGGGCCACGAACCACGTGGTCTACGACCAAGGTCTACCGCCCTGACCTAACAAAACGAGCCGCATGGGCTTCAAAACAGTAATGCTGCATTCCGCTGCGTCCGCTGTGCGGCACCATGGCCACCACGATGACTTGAAGGAACTGGGAGAATACGGGAGCAGGAATGGGGAAGGGATGAGGAGGTAGGAAGTTAGGATGTTGTGAATGTCGTGAAATCGCATACAGTGAGCAGGTAGGATTCCTGTTAGGTATGAGCCCTTCAATAACGGAGTACCAGTTACATTATGCTTAGTGCTAGTGTGTTTCCTGTGCCGTCTTTCGATACGAGCCCCTCCCCCCCCCCCCGCGCACCCAAAAAAAAAAGAAAAGAAAAGGGAAGGATTATTGTTGCGCCGAATGAGGGAGTAGCTATAAAACGGGAAGCAGGCAGCCCAAATCACAATTTTAAGGTAAAGAAGTACTGAGCTTTTGGAACAAGTCGGAGCGGTTCAGGCCGCTGGAGTCTTTTCACAAATCAACCAGGGGTTGCAGGAGCGATGGAGAGGGTAAGTGGAGATGTCCTCAACTTGCTAGCCCGGCAAAGACGGCAAACCAGTGCAGTACACCATCGTAAAACGCATCACACTCGGAGGGGGTTTCCAAATCGCGCGAGTTTTGTGGTATGGGATTATTGGCCATCGGTTTTAGGCACCCTACCCTACCCCGTGCTCGTCCCCTCTTTCTTTTTGCCTCCGAATAGGGAACAGGGAGAGTGGTATGAAGGGCAAGTGGGTGCAGTGTCACGGCGCGCAGTCGTCTTCCTCTGTACTGTTGTTGGTTTGGTGGCCACTCGGCTAGTGGATGCTGCTAGGCGCGATCTACCTTCTCCATGTCGTGCCTCGCACTATGCCTCCTTTCCAATTTCTCTCCCTCACTATCACCTAAGCTCTCCATCTCTATCTCTCTCTCGCTCTCTCTTTCTCGCACAAACACACACATTCGCTATCACTCGCAGTGTCTTGAGTATATACTCTCAAAACATGTTGTACGTTACTTTAATATCACCGCACTGTGGGCAGAAATACATTTTCTTCTGCTTTTTCTTCTGCTTCTCGCGCAGCTTTCTGTGTGCATGTGTGAATGTGCGTGTGTACAGGTGTTTATGTTTGCCCATCAGTTTGGATCGGCCGGAGCGATGTTCGGTGGCACGTGATTTCCAACGGTCGATCACGTTTTCTCGCATCCGGTTGGCAATAACCGAGATGTGATTGGTTTGGTGCATGTGTTTGTGCGTGTGCGTGTGCGTGTGTGTGGTGTGAGGTGAGGTCGCCGATACAGATGCAAATCCCAATGCGGCCATCGTTGCACGGATGTTACGCAAAGGACAGAAGGAGAATAGACAAGGATGTGGATGGTGGCAACAACACGCAGTTGGACGCAGCGAAAAGCGGTATTGATTTGCAGTTTAGTAGTTGGTAGTGGTGCGGGGTTCGTAGTAACAGAGAGAAAGAGAAAAAAAAGAAAGAGAAAGAGAGAAAGAGAGAAAGAGAGAGAGAGAAGAAGAAGAAGAAGAAGAAGAAAAAAACAATTAACGTTCATCCTCAACGAAAATGCGGAAGATTAGAAACGAGAGAATTAGGCGAATAGTTGCTTGGTTGCATTGCGATGATGCATGAGTGAGTGAGTGGGTGAGGTAGGTGGGTGAGTTGAGCGAGGATGTCGGAGGAGCACACAAAACAGCATGCTAATTACGCCTGCCAGCAAACAGGTAAAACGGTTAATCGGACGATGGGCGACCGACCTCCGATGCAGGAAAGTGTTCAGTTCAAAAAATGTATACCGAAACAAGTGATTCCCAGTAACAAAAAATAAAAAAGGGGGAAAATCAGAGAGAGAGAGAGAGAGAGAGCAAGAGAGAGAGAGAGACAGAGAGTGAGACAGATAAAAGGGAAGGATTGAAGGCGCGAATGTGACAGAGAAAAACAAAAAAAAAAACCGGAGCAATGGCGGTGCAGTTGGGGTTCAAAAGAAAAATGCAGCACCCGGAGGGCGTTTCTCTAGCACTCGATACGTGCCAGCACGTGGCCATGGACCACTCGACGTCGTCGTCGTCGTCGATTGACCCCAGTTAGACAAGCCAGAGCAGGAGTCCTTGTGCCGGGTTTTCGGCATCCCCAGCCCCTTGCTCTTTGCACACATCCCATGTCTACTACTCAAAGTGTGTACGTATGTGTGTGAGTGTGAGTGGAAACCTGACCTTTGCTGACAGGACTCGCACCTAAGTCTCGGGATACTGCCAGCGCGGGGTACTAAGACCATCGGGAAAGGGGACCTGTCAACCATTGCTCCTCCGCCTCCTACTATTGCACCAACAGTACAACTACAGCTATTACTACTACAAGAATTATCATTACTATTATTACTATTGTTATTATTGTTATTATTATTACTGTTATTATTATTGTCATTAATATTATCATTATTCATTATTACTATTTACCATTACAAATTACTTTTTATCATTACCATCATCATCCGCACTATTATCAGCATTGTGCTTATTTGCCTAACTATGCGTTGCGATTATCTACCGCCGTGTGTTGCGAAAACAATCATTAAATCAGCAAAAAAAGGGCAGCGCCTGTGCTAGGGTGAGTGGGCACACCCACGCACTGCACAAGGCAGTGCCATTCTTCTGGGAGTAGATAAAGCCGCGCAGGAGTTTTGGTTCAGCACAAATCAGTAGCAAACTAGTGACGTTGAGTGACGGAATAAGGGGAGAAGTGAGAGGATAGATAGGTCGTGCGTGCTTTGCTGTGAATGATGATCGCGGGATCTAAACAAACATACAAACATACAAGCACAGGCGTGCGAGGCTACTACAGTGCAAACGGCTACATTCAGACCACGCCACAGTGGAAGAGAGAGATCGCTCCGAAAAAAAAAACCGCTATCATGTGCGTGCGTGTTACGGGTGTATGTGTAACGTGGAAGGGTGTGGGGGTGGAAGGGGTGAATGTGATGTGTGGGAAAAAACGGGGGTTTTTCTATGGGGCGGAAGGGGTGGCCATGATGCGTTGCTGTTGCGAAACGAGGAAGGAGTTACTTTTCCAACTACTCTCTCTCCCTCTCTCTTTCTCTCTCTCTCTCTCTCTCTCTCTCTCTCTCTCTCTCTCTCTAGATAGCTCTAGGTTTGATGATTTGCAAAAGTTTTTAACGCTAATCGTGGTGTCGCACGGTGCGGACACGCTAAGTTTTTTTTTTGTTTTTTTTTTTGGGATGATATTCACGTCAGCGTATTATTGGGATTGGTGTAGGTGAAGCCCTCGAACTGGGCCTGATCCATCGAGGCCAGTATGTTGCGATCGATCGGTGTCAGTCGTGCTCGCTCGCGGGTGAACTGCTTGTCGAAATACTGCGTATCGAGCGGGTGCCGCTGCAAGAAAGAAGGGAACAGAGCGAAAGAGAGAGAGAGAGAGAGAGAGAGAGAGAGAAGAGTGAAGAGAAGTTTAAGTAAAGTGGCGACGGCTGCGACAAAACCCCCTGCTGAAGGCTGGTGGAAGGATTTGGAGATGGCAACTTACGACTTGTGGCTTGAACGGGGGCTCGACGGCTCTTCTCTCCAGCTTGTCCCAGGTAATACTATTGAAAAATGGATGGTATTTGATGTCACTCTCCTCGTCCATCGTATTCAGCACGCCGAGCCGAATCGTGGCATCTTTCTCCAGCAGCTGCAAGCAACGAGGATGGAAGAGCGAAACGCGATCAGTGACAGAGACCGGATGATCAGATTGTTGTGATCGTGCGAGCCACTTACCGATTGCAGCAATCGTAGCGCCTCCTTGGAGAGATAGTGCGGAAACCACGGAATCTCGTTGCAGATGGACCAGAACAGCTCGTCCTCGTCGCAGCCGCTGAAGGGGGACTGGCCGACGAGCATCTCGTAGACCAGCACGCCGAACGACCACCAGTCTACGGCCTGGTTGTACTTCTGACCCTGTGCGAGTGTGAGCGAAGATTGTAGGTGTTCGTATAAGTAAAAGTACGGTAGTTTGATGGTAAAAAAAAAAACAATATCTACATCTCTGTCAAATTGCCCAGTTTCAAGGGTTTGTAATAGACATTCAAATGGCTCATGGTAACCGATTAAGGGGGGACTTCGGTATTTAATTTTTTTGTGACACATATTTTTACCATTTTTCCCTGAAAGCCGATCCATTCAAGAGTATTGTGTAAAATTTTTGGATCAATCGAAGCAAAACTGACAAAGATACAGATTTTTGAAAGTTCGCCTTTCATACAAGGCTCCATGCAGCTCGCTACTTTGAAGAGCGTTTCCTAAAAAACCAACGTTTTTAAAGTCGGTGCCCATCGTAGCGTAAAAACTACTACACAGATCGATTTGAAATTTTTCACACATAATCTGTACACTTTTTGCCAGGTAGCCCCGTCGAGATTTCATGAAAGTTGTTGATACTTATTTTGAAACAAATCTGTAAAGTTCGTTTTTTATGGCAGAATCGCAAAAAGCACCACATTTCCAACTTCAAAAATCTGCCAAAAATCGAAACATTAAAATATCAACAAAACCTCTCCAGGGCTACCTAGATAAACTTATAATCTTTCAAACGAGTATCGATTTGTGTAGTTTAGATGACTTATTACGCAGCTACGATGGGCACCGTAAAAAGTACCTTTGCGGCGACACGCCTACAAAAATTTGATGCCACGGATTAATTTTCCAATGAATATTGCTCAAAACAATACCAAATATTCTTCAAAAGTTTTAGATAAGATAAGCCATTTACTTGAAAAAATACAGTTGAATGGTTACGTCACAAAAAATCGTTAAAAATGGCCCTTTTCTTTAGCCCGAAAATATCGAAGCCCCCCTCAAATGAGCCAGAAACTTAAAAATAACTTGGGCGTGGGTAGGGGAGAGGAAAAGAAGTTATTACGTACCCAAATCCCCTACCCAAAGAGAGGTTTCCCCCTTCCAGATAATTTTAATATTCAATCCCCGAAATTATGCCACTATTTTTTCAACAGATGTAGATATTGTTTTTGTTACCCCCCCCCCCCCCCCCCCCCCGTGGGTGTCAAGCGTTCCAGACCTTTATGATTTCAGGTGCCATGTAGTCCGGTGTACCGCAGAAGCTGTCCGCCAGCTTGTCCAGATAGATTTCCAGCTTGCACATGCCGAAGTCGGCTATCCGCACGTGGCCGTCGTAGTCCAGCAGCACATTGTCCAGCTTCAGATCGCTGTCAACCGGACACCGGAGACGGTTCGTTCGCGTTAAGTTTGTTCGCTTTAAATTGAGGGCGGACTGTGGGAAGGTCTCACGGTCTTACTACTCACCGATAGACGATGCCCTTGCGGTGCAGGAACTTGAGCCCGGACACGATCTCGGCGGCGTAGAAGCGGGCGCGGGCCTCCGGGAACCGTCCACTCTGCTGTATGTGAAACATGAGGTCCCCACCGTTCAGGTACTCCATGACGAAAAACAAGTGACTCTGCGTGAGGACATGGACAGACAGGAGCAGAATTAATTAGTCGCGGTTCTCTCTCTCTCTCTCTCTCTCTCTGTTGTTTTTCCTAGACCTGGGCCACCAGTCTAGTGCCATGCCCGAACAAACAAGATGGCGCTCTCGCCCCGAAAATGGAGCCCTCGCGAGGGCCCCGGCCACCAAAGGGGTGTTTGTTTTTGCCAGGGGAATATTGACGAGAAGCAACCAGTGCCGGTGGCCAGCAGGCATCAGGAAGCAAAAGCAGCAGCAGAAGCAGAAGAATAAGAAGAAGAAGGAAAGGAAAGGAAGAAGGCACAATATATCGGTCACTGGGTACCGCGCACTCGCGGTGGGCGCGTGCAGTGGGCCCACGATTAAGAATAGAACGACTCCCGCCGGTGGCCCCCTTTACGGGGAACCGTGTGTGCGCATCGTTCTGACACGCAGCCAAAGCCCGGGGGGGGGGGGGGGGGGGGGGTGGGTTGGTTGGGTGGGGGTGGCGGTTGGCGTTACATTCCGATCAAGTCGCGGCACGGCTGCACGGGAGGGGGCGAGGTGGTGGGGTGGTTCCTAGTTAAAATTAGTCCTCCTCCTCCTCCTCCACCTCCACCACTGTGCTCTGTGCACCTGCAGGAGCTCTCCCGTACCGTATACCCGTGTTTTTTTTTTTTCGGTCGGTACGATGTCGGTCGGGGCAATGGACAGGAATGAGTTCATACATCCCCCCCCCCCCCCCCCGTCCCCCCTCGCCCCTGCGCATCCCCGCATCGGGTGGGAGACTTCCTTGTTGGCTGGCAGCTACTACACACCCTGCTTACTCCCCCGGGCGGGGCGGGGTGGGGGGAGGTATACTTACATCCGTTTGAAAGGTGCAGAACAAATGGCACAGGAACGGGTGCTTGGTACCGAGGGCCAGTACCTTTCGCTCGATCAGTGTACAGTCGACGTCGTCGTCCTCCAGCACGACATCCTTCTTCAGGCACTTGATCGCGTAGTAGTAGTCCGAGTTTTTTAGCTCAGCCAAAAACACCTGCACGAACACACGCGTATACGGTTAATAAAAAAGATAAAAGAGGGAGAAAGAGAGAGAGAGAGAGAGGAGAGAGAGCCTGACACTTACCTTGCCAAAGCTACCCTTGCCCAGCACCGTCAAGAAGTGGAAATCGTCCACGTTGTACTTCCGGAAGCGCGGTATCACTGTGGCCGGGGCAGTCAGCTTGCCCGTCTTCTGGAACTGGGCGTACGTGTATGATGTCTCTGTGGTCATCCAACCGGAAAAGGGCCCAAAGATGGCCGATTGAGGGATGATGATGAGGGATGAGGGACAGAGCAAGCAAGGGAGGGAGGAAAAGTAAATCAATAGAGAAATCTTCGTTTGTTTTTTTTGTTGTTTTTTTGTTTTGCTGACGAGTCGTGACGTTTCACACGTTCTGTTTGAGCGTAGTACATCAGAATCCGGACGGGACCAACGATTTCTCTTGTCATCCCCCCCCGGGGGGGGGGGGGGGGGGGGGGGTGGTGGACACCCCCAACGTCTGTGCTGTGAATGTATTTTTTTTGCGCAAATTGTGTTAGCACCGACTCACAGGCGGTGGAACACTTCGCCCGCTTCGCGTGTATGTACCCTTATTCTACCCTTTTAAACCACCCCCCACCCTCCAACCCCTAAGCAGTAACATCGATCTGGGGCATTGCCGGGTGCGCATCGTCGTCGTCCACTTCCTACGCACGCATACCTGTGCCACGGATTCCCACCCCCCCCACCCCCCGTGCTGCCGCCAGGTGGAACAAAAAACATACAACCCCCCCGGGGCCACCTACACTGGCACACTGGTGTGTGTGTGGGCGGGTTCCAAAAACTTTAACCGAACCAGGGAGGCTTTTGACAACCCGGGCCGGGCCGGGCCGGGCCGGGCCGGGCCGGGCCGGGGCCGGTCGGCCCCATTAACGGATCCGTGATCGCCAGTAACGTGCCAGTTTGGTTGTGACGTGACGACACACACCAAGCAGCGCAGCACGCTTTTTCTTTTTTTTATTAATAATCACCGCGCGCGCGGCGGTAGATTGCGGGAGTCCCCCGCCCGCACGCACGCACGCACGCACGCTAGCTGGTTGCACTGGCTCTGGCGCTGGCTCACGTTACCTATGTCCTCCTCCTTACAGTCGGTGGTTGAAGACGGTGGTGGTGGTGGTGGTGGTGGTAGGCCACCGGGCCGGCCAACCGGACTGCCACCACCGGCACCACCACTGCCAGCAGCGTCCTGTTGCAACAGTAGCGGTGCCCCGGCCGGTGTCTCGATGCGATAGGCTGGATTGGCGCTCGGCGGTGTCTTCAGCGGTGAATCCCGGGCATCGTGCACTCCTGTGGAAAGTCGGGGCCGGGGGAGGTAGGACGGAGTGGTCGGTTATGTTACCGTAGCTAAACCTCCGGTTCCAGTCCCCCCCTTCCCTGGGGGCCAGCCAGCTAGCCAGTCAAAAAACCGTAGAAATTCCGGAAGATCGAAAGAGATACAGAGAGAGAGAGGGAGAGAGAGAGAGAGGGAGAGAGAGCGGAGAGAGAGAGAAAACCTGTAGGAGGAGGGGGAGAACATGCTGGACCACGTCAAACCGGGAGGGTAAAGGGGGTGGGGGGGGGGGAGCTGTGTGGCACGTGTTCGATTGCGACATTGTGGGGACCGCGCTAGGGCCATTAATTAGCGATACGCGCGAGAGAGAGAGAGAGAGAGAGAGCATTCCCTCACCTGTGGGGGAGGGGGTGGCGGGGGGGGGGGGGGAGTGGGAGGGAAGATTCCTACCGTGGCCATGCACTGTCCGGCCGGTCGGAGTGTTGTAATTGCAGCTGCACCGGGGCCCGATTGACGTCACGACGTTCACGTCGCCACCGGAAAGAGAAGGAAGGGCACGAAGAGGGATGAAGCAACCCCCTCGCTCCCCGGGGGTGTCTGTGGTGGACAATAGCCGTGGGAGTGTGGTGGTGGTGGTGGTAGTTGGAATATTGCGTCGCGTTTTGGTTGTCTGGTGGACTGTGAGAGGGTTGACGGTGACGGGGGTGTGTTCCGAGGGGGGGGGGGGGGGTCGAGGGGGATGAGAAAGAGTACTAGGAGTCGCGGCGGGTTTTTTGGCAGCGCTTTGAAGACATCGCCAAACATTCCAACACACTACGACGACGATCCGACGATCCGACGATCGCTGATCTACCACGGGACTGTGCCGATGATGATGATGATGATGATGATGACGGTGATGATGGTGCTTCTACCGTCGTCAGCACCCCGCTAGCCTCCTTCTCCTAGCCACCCCTCTCAAAAGCGGGGACCGGGAGCGACCGTACACTACTGGCACTTGCTCTCTGGCGGGGGTGCGGGGGGAGGGAGGGAGAAGGGGGTGCTGGGATGCCGTGTGCTAGCAGGTGCAGGAGCGCGCCCGCGCACCACCTCACGACTAGCGATGGACTTGGACGTTTTCGCAAAACGTAAATAGCTTATCGAAAATAACAACTCAGCAAAAGGTGGATATGTGTGAGTGGAGGGGATGGAAATAAAAAAAACCAAATAGAGAGCAAAAGGCAGGCACTTTTTTGCGCTCTGCGCAGAGGAAAGCGATGGATGGATGGATGGAACGCAAAGCAACGCACCGACCGACCACACCGCAAAGGTCATCACCGGATCGGAGCTAAAGGTTGTGCTACGTCTGTTCTGTCGGCGATTCGGAGGGAAGAGTAGAAAGACAGAGTGACAAGAGTTGTTGCAGGGGGGGGGGGGGGGGCTTGAAGCACAACAAACCGGCCGCACAAAAAAGGGGGACACCAAAAAAAAAAAAAAAAAGAGGCGAAGAGAGAACGCTGTTTGGCTGACGAGCTGGCTGGCTGGCTGGCTGGCTGGCTGGCTGACGGTTCTTGCGGCCGAGCCTTTCCGGTGGCCTGTCCTACCTCGGCGCACCGAGGACAGTGCCTCGACGATCAGCTTCTGATTGACGCCGCACAGATTGGCCGCTAGCTTCTCGCACTTCTTGTGACAGTTCACGTCACAGTCTGCGGTTGCGACCGTACGATCATGACGATGATGATGATGATGATGAACACGACGATCCATCGACGAGTAGACGAGGTTGAGCCGAATCCGCAGCGCGTATCCAGCAGGAGCGAAAGATGCAGAGAAAGAGGGAAAGGGGGGAGAAAACAGAAAACGAAAATCGGAACAACAGGAAGGATGCGTAACGGTCGGGGACCCCTCACGGGTGGTGGTGGCGCTGTGCTCGCGTCTCGTTTGCCAACAACAAAAAAAAAGTACGACGAAAGGCGCTGCTTTTCCACTTTCTCATTGCCTTTTTTGACTTTCGTCTCTTGTTTCTCTCTCTCTCTCTCTCTCTCCCTGGCTCTCATTTTCTTGGGTTTTTTGTTGTTGTCAGCTTTTTCCGTTCGAGTGAAAAGCCACTGATCGTACCCAAACCGAACAGCGCCCCGCAGCGAGCAGCTGCGTTGCGTGTAATGCCGTGAACGTGTCACGAGTGTTGCAAGCGTTACGATTACGCGTAAAGCCAAAACAAACGCGCAACCGAAACGAGCGCGCCCAGTACGCAGTACGTTGATGAGATCTGATGGGTTTGCGAGAAAGTGAAGGGGGTGGAAAGGGAAAAGGGAGGGGGAAACGGAGCGAGTGGTCCGGTGTCGCGCACGAATTGGGCTAATAATAAATCTCTCAAATTCAAAATAGATAGAGGATTAATTAGTCTCGTTGTGCAGGGCCCAACGACCAACCGATGCCGCGATGGCGATGGCACGGTATCACGCGGCATTACCGCGGCCTGACAGCTCTCTACGACCGCACCGCTACCATTGGTGCCTCGTTTCCTGTTTGCTTACTCTTGTTTTACGCGCGCGATCTCTCTCTCTCTCTCTCTCTCTCTCTCTCTCTCTCTGAATTGCATACCGAATCTCGGCCCGTTTTTAAAGGCAAGTTTAATGATTTTAATATTTTTAAAACCCGTTCATTTTTTTTACATTCTTCCTTTCAATGCTGATCCTCTCGAGAGTATTGTGTAAAACTCTTGCATTAATCGAAGGTGAAACTGATCGAGAAAATCACACCTCAATGCATGATACAGCTACTTTGAAGTGCATTTCTCATCGCTACCATCAAAACTAATGGAGCGAACCTAATGAGTTTTTTAATCACTTTTCCAGAACAACAGAATTTTCCAGCTTGGCCCGTGCAGTTTTCACAAAAAATCTAGATATTATTTTTAAAAATAATTATGTAACTCTTAACAATTACTTTTCCAACTTCAAAATGCTACAAAAAAAAATCCCAAAAATTCCACAAAAACTCGATGCTGCTACCCGTAATTAGTAATTCCTAATCCATCAAAAGCAGCATTTGTATATTGCAAGTGATCCAGCACGCGCAGGCAGACAGGCGCATTTCTAAATGTGATGCCATGGAAGAGGTTGTTCAACAAATTCCCAAAATCCTCCAAATACAATCAAATGTACATGAGAAGTGGCGGTTTCAATATGACATTTAGGTACACAAACAAAAAATAACAAATTAAGTTAACCATCATCCGTCATAACGCCCCCGCCCGGGCATGGAGGCGCATGGTACCTGTCGCCCTTCCGGAACCAAACACTAAACAAACCGTAAACCGCGCCGCTAGCTCGACAAGGCTAGCTAGGTGTTTTACGGTTCGATTACGAGAGCACCGTTCGCGTGTGAACGCGAGACTTCTTCCTCTTAGACCCGGGGGGGGGGGGGGGGGGGGGGAATATTGTGCTTGGTATCCCCGCCGGACACCGGCCTCACAAGCTCCCGAGTGGCAGTACAATGGGGGAGAAGTTTTTTTGTTTTGCAGAGAATTCGGCGCGCGGCGCAGCTGTCGTACCCGAGCCAATGCCAATGCCCCTTCCTCCCTTCCCCACCGGGCTTAACGAGGATGGTCCCGTGCGGCGATGCAGTCACTGCTGTAACTTGCGCGCGCGCACCGACAGCGATGAGTGATGTACCAATAATATAGCGGGAATAAATCTGTTAAAAATACCTCCTCAAAACCAGAGTAACACACTCTGCTGCTGCTGCTGCTGCTGCTCGCTGGTCTGGTCCGGTCTGCCGCCCCAAACAACAAAAAAAAAACCAATCCATCCATCCATCCATCAGTACGGCTAAAAGGTGGAGCAAAGACGCAAGTGAGGTTAAGATCCGGACGGTCGCTGTCACTTGCTCGCACACCAGCCACCTATTACTGGCCGCAAGAATGGATGATTGTTAGTAAAAACAGGTTGTCCCTGGACAGGCCCACACACCACACCGCATGTCTGGCCACCGCCTTAGTGGCTTTGTTTGGGTTTTGGGTGTGGCCTTGGGCACACAAATATTGACGAGCTCGTCGCGGTTTGCTTTTGCTTACGCGGAGGCATTACTACAGGGTCGTTTCTGCCACAGTGGCGGCCCCGAAAAAAGAAAAATATTATTCGTTTTAATTACGCGACGGGTTCCGGACGGTCCGGAGGCGTTCGCGCACCCTCCAGAGTGTGTATGGGTGGTGCTGCATTGCAGTGCATTCCGATAGGCTCTGGTCTCTGCCCTGGTCTTTGAGCCGCCGGACGGCGCACGAGATGACATTGAACTTGACATTTAGCAAACACCGCAGTGCACCAGGCAGTGCAAGGCAGTGAAGTGGTCAGCTCTCAGCCTCAGACCCCCACCCGCCTTCTGTCCGGCACCCCGTTGCCCCCCCCCTAGCACCCCCCCAACTGGTCGGAGATGACCGTGCATCGATCGATGAACCTCACATGAACGCCAGCGCGTCGCATTTGTGTGTGTTTGCTCGTGTTGCCCCCCCCCCCCACCCCCCCGCAGCACCCAGTGCGCAACGGCAAGTGTGGTGCGCGGTGCGGAGTATTTATAGGCCGGTGAAATCAGCTGCTCGTCACGTCGTGAAGACCACCACCGAGTCGGCAGTCGAACTGTGTGAGTCCGAGTCTCTACCCTCCCCACCCCCCCCCCCCCCTCGCTGGGGTAGCAAATCCGAGCGAGCGAGCGAACGAGCGAACGAAAGCGAAGAAGCTATTTTCGATTTTCGATGTTCGATTTCCGTTTCCGCGTGACACTCACTGCCCTCTGGCAATACCCCCGGCCAACCTCGCCTGGGTCACTAACACCCGAACAGACACGCGGGATGGACACTGCTGCCGGCCCCGCGCACAAGATGGCGGCCATAAAGAGGGAGGTTATGGTCACCGCGAGTGGTGCGAGGTGGCAACACCACTCGTCTGCGCTTCTGCTTCCGACTGTGTATTGCGTTGTTGTGTTGTATTTATCGCGAGTATCGTTGGGTGTGCCGGAGTCCCGGTTGTGCCGGGGAACCGTGGACATGGCAGGACACGTCTGGACTTACCGAGCGCCTTCTTCGGGCTGATCGGTGCGGTACCGCCACCGTAGAAACCGGAATCGTGGCTACTGGTGCTGGTGCTGCGCACCTCGTGCCCAACACCGATCGAGCGGCCCCGTTCGTCCTCGTCGCCGATCAGATCGGTCAGCGCCTGGCTACTCTGGCTGCCACTGTTGCCCCCGTTGTTGTTGTTGTTGTTCTCGTCCAGGACTGAGCCGCTGCTTTTGCGGGCTTGCGCACCGGTTGCGCTCCGGCTGGCGCTGCTACTGCAGCGTGGTTCCGCGTGCAGCGGAATGACCATCGGTGTATCGTAGATGTCACCGAACGGATCGGAGGGCAGGGTGGACGCTGCCCCTGATCCACCGGATGCGCTGCCCCGTTTTTGCTTCTGCTTCTGCTTGCCGGCCTGCTGGTGGCGGTGGCGCTGGCCGCCCGTACTCGAGTTGACGCTGCTGTCGGTGTTGATGTCCGAGGTTGCACCGGCACCCTCGACCGTGGAGGCCGCCCCGGAGGACGTTTGATCGTTGGAGGTGCGCCCGGTGGTGGACGTGGTGGTCGAGGTTGTGGTGGTCGAGTCGTCGGTTGCACGACTGGCACGGCGGCTGCTGCCGCTACCGCTGCTGCTGCTGCCGCTACTGCTGCTGCTCGTCAGGTCGGCCTTCCGGTTGTGCCGGTGGCCGTGCCGTTTCACCTTCCAGAGCGGGCGGGGCCGGGCCACTAGGACGATCGGGCACTTCTCCTCCTTCGAGTAGCACTTGCGCATCTGGTCAAAGTTGAGCTTGACCCGCTTGGTCGGGTCGAAGGGTTTCTTCTTTTCCGGCTTATCGTTCGCCATCGCGTCTAGCTCGTCGTCCGACGACGTCCAGTCGTCCTCTACGCCGGAGAAGGAGGTCTCCGATGCCGATGCGTCACCTTCCTCTGCTTCCTCTTCCTCACTGCGCGCACCACACCTGTACTGTTTGCTGTTGCGCTGTTGTACACTTGCACCACTGACTTGCGCCTGTTGCTGATTATTCTGCTGCGATGTGTTATCGTTGCCAGCGGCCGTCGATGATAGGTCGCTCAGGTTGTCTAGCGTGCCGAATTTATTCTTTGTCAGCTTGGTACCGGTGTAGGCAAGGATCGGCCGCCCGGTCGTGGTGGTGCTGGTGGTGTTGGTGGTGGTCATCATCGGCTTCTGCTGTAAGGCCGATGACGTCACCGATGGCTGCCCGATCGCGCCCGGAAGCACGCTCAGCGTACCACCAGCGGGACCCTCGGACGACACGACGATCGCCGACTGACATTTTTGGCATTCCTTCACCTCCACCTCGAGGCTTTTCGCGCCCATGTTCAGCGTTATCCGATTCAGCTTCGTCTTCATGCGCTCGAGCGTCTGCTGCTGCTGCACCTTTTCGTCCTTGGTGATGCTGACGCTGGGTGGCTTGTTCTGTGGTGGCGGTTGCTTCGCTTTGGTGACCAGCGTGGCCGGTGGCACATCCTTGGCCACAGGCTGATCACCGGGCCCCGTACCGGTAGCCGTTTTCGTTTTCACCACTTTCACCACCTTCTTCACCACCTTCTTGGTGGTGGGCTCCTCGTTCATCATGGTAGTCATCGTCGTTGTCGTCGTCGTCGTCGTCGTCGTCGTCGTTGTCGTCATCATCGTGGTAGTGATCGTGGTGCTCGGGCTCGCCACCGGGGTCTGAGCGAGGCTTTGTTTACATTGCTCCTCGGATCGCTTCTTCTGCTCAACGGCCGCCGCAATGTTCGGTGCCACCGCCTTGATCAGCTCCTTCGGCGAGAGCTTCTTCGTGTCGAGTGGCACGTGCCCCGGCAAACCGGTCGATGCACCGAGTGTACTTCCGCCGCCCGGAAGTGGCTCGGTGACGCGTGCCACCACCTTCGGCACCGGGTCACCGACACCCGGTTTGGCCGCCCCCTGTGACGCTGGTGGTGAAGGTTTTTCGGCGGCTGCGGAAGGAAGCCGCTTTCCTGGATCCGTTGCACCTTGGTTGACCGCCGGTGAGACGGGCGGCTGCACTGCCTTACCACCATCTGCTTTGCTCTGTTCGGACGGTGTTGGTGCCCCCCGCTGCCCATTTGCTAGCTGTTTGCGCTCCCCCGGTGCCGGTGCAACAGTAGCTGTCGGTGTGGTCGGTGGTGTGGAGTGACCGAACGCTTCACGGAACTGCTTCTGGTGGACGGTCGGTGAGGCGGCCGACGCCGAAGACGATGAACCGTCCTCCTGTTCCTCCTCGATGAATCGTGGCCGCAGATCACCGCCCAGCTGCTGTTGCTTTCGCCGAGCAAACGAGACGGTTTCACGCGTCCCGATCGTACTCCAGAAGTCAACCTCGTCCACCGTTGACAGCTCGAGCGGTTTCTTGCGTACCGCCGGCTTCAGGCCACCGATCGCTTTCGGGGCCGCCTTTGGTTCTTCCACTGGTTTGGGGGCTGGTGCACCGGCTGCCGGTTGCTGCAGCTTGCTGGACGCTGGTTTGGAACCGGCCGCCAGACTGGCCTGGAAATCAGGCTGGGCCGAGGCAACGTTGCCCTGGCCTGCTTTTGGTACCGGTACAGTTCCAGCTTTGCTAGCGCCAGTGCTGGACTCTAGTTGGACGCCAGTGTCCGTAGGGCTGCATGATTCGGACTTCTTCGTCGACTGCTCTGCAACGGTTACTCCAGGAGTAGCAGCAGTAACTTGCTTCACTTTCAAGGGCTCCGTCGTGTGCTGGTTCGGAAACTTCTTCTCATCGAGTGCCAGCGGCTGCTGTTGCTCCTTGGGAACTACTCTCTTGGCCGCCAGCACTTCCACAGTTGTGCTCCCCGATTCCTGCACCTTTGGCGGTTCAGCTGGCAATACTTTTGGTGCAGCAGCACCAGCTTGCTTCACTTTCAAGGGCTCCGTCGAATTCTGGTTCGGAAACTTCTTCTCATCGAGTGCCAGCGGCTGCTGTTGCTCCTTGGAAACTACTCTCTTGGCCGCCAGCACTTCCACAGTTGTGCTCCCCGATTCCTGCACCTTTGGCGGTTCAGCTGGCAATACTTTTTGTGCAGCAGCACCAGCTTGCTTCACTTTCAAGGGCTCCGTCGAATTCTGGTTCGGAAACTTCTTCTCATCGAGTGCCGGCGGCTGCTGCTGCTCCTTGGGAACTACTCTCTTGGCCGCCAGCACTTCCACAGTTGTGCTCCCCGATTCCTGCACCTTTGGCGGTTCAGCTGGCAATACTTTTGGTGCAGCAGCACCAGCTTGCTTCACTTTCAAGGGCTCCGTCGAATTCTGGTTCGGAAACTTCTTCTCATCGAGTGCCGGCGGCTGCTGCTGCTCCTTGGAAACTACTCTCTTGGCCGCCAGCACTTCCACAGTTGTGCTCCCCGATTCCTGCACCTTTGGCGGTTCAGCTGGCAATACTTTTTGTGCAGCAGCACCAGCTTGCTTTACTTTCAAGGGCTCTGTTGAGTTCTGGTTCGGAAACTTCTTCTCATCGAGTGCCAGCGGCTGCTGTTGCTCCTTGGGAACTACTCTCTTGGCCGCCAGCACTTCCACAGTTGTGCTCCCCGATTCCTGCACCTTTGGCGGTTCAGCTGGCAATACTTTTTGTGCAGCAGCACCAGCTTGCTTCACTTTCAAGGGCTCCGTCGAGTTCTGGTTCGGAAACTTCTTCTCATCGAGTGCCAGCGGCTGCTGTTGCTCCTTGGGAACTACTCTCTTGGCCGCCAGCACTTCCACAGTTGTGCTCCCCGATTCCTGCACCTTTGGCGGTTCAGCTGGCAATACTTTTGGTGCAGCAGCACCAGCTTGCTTCACTTTCAAGGGCTCCGTCGAGTTCTGATTCGGAAACTTCTTCTCATCGAGTGCCAGCGGCTGCTGTTGCTCCTTGGGAACTACTCTCTTGGCCGCCAGCACTTCCACAGTTGTGCTCCCCGATTCCTGCACCTTTGGCGGTTCAGCTGGCAATACTTTTGGTGCAGCAGCAGCAGCAGCGTCACTATCCACGCTCACCACTGTCGCTGACAGTTCACTGAGCTTCTCGACCGTTTTCTTCCGTACGTACGTCTTGATTCCCACCTGCTGCTTCACTGCCGGTACCGCTTTCGGTTGACTTTCCTTCGTCTCGGCGGCCGTTTGGGACACCTCCGCGCCGAACCCGTTCCGCAGCAGTACGGCCTGTTTCGGTTCGCTGCCACCGACGGTGGAGACCACCGCCTGGTGCGAAACCGGCACCGGTACCGTGCCGCTCGTGACCACGGACTTGCTCAGCGCCGCCGTCTTCTTCGGTGTGCTTTGCTCCTCTTTCTCCGCCGCTCCTTCACCACTTACCGCCTTTTTCTTCTTCTTGGGCAGCTTGAACAGTGTGCACTCCTCGATCGATTCCACCGCGGCCACTAGCCGCGGTGGTGGCGCATTCTCCACCACCACGTCCCCGGTTACGGCGGTCACGGTGTCCTGTTGCTGCTGCTGTTCCACGCACTCTAACCGCGGTAGCACCTTCGTCTTGGTGCGCTTCACCTTCTTCTGCTTGCGCTTCTCGGCAAACTCGACACCGGAATCCTCCTGTATCTGCTGCTCGAGTGCCTCCTTTAGCCGCTCCTCGAGCGTCTCGGGCGGAACGGCACCGGGTGCGCCACCCGGACCGCTACCGTTTGCGCCGTTCCCCGTGGCAGCGGCAGCGGCAGCCACCTGTTTCAGCTCCGCCTGGAACTGGAGCAGCTCATCCTCGATCAGCTGGGACGCCCGGCGCCGCAGTTCGCCCGCATTCAGATCGTCGTCCAGCTTGTCCGAGCTGATGTCGGCGCAGATCTCGTGGAAGCTCGGTATCTTGGCCCCGCTCTTCCGCCGGTTCACCGTACCGCGCCGCTTCATGACCGGGGAGCGAAGGATAAGGCCGCCGGTATCGAGCGGCTGTTCGGCCGCCACCCCCTCCCGTATCAGATGCTTTTCGAGCAGCAGCTCACCGGGCGATTTCGTCGGTTCGGTACGCCGCGGTCGAAACGATAGCTCCTCGCGGAAGTTGTCCCGCCACGAGCTACTACCCCGGGTAGTAGCGGGTTCGAGCAGGAGCATCTGCTCATCGTACCCGGTCGATGCGGCCGCCGTCGTCGCCGTCGTCGCCGTCGTCGTGGTGTCTGGTGAGGTGCGCTCCGATCGCTCCGTACTACCGCGGCTACCGCGTGACCGGCTACGGGCACGGATCGTGTTCAGCCGCACCACGGCCCGGTTCCGGTTGATGGTGGAGCGTGCCCGCCGCTGTTCGCTGCGCTCACTGAGCTCTTGATCGCGTGTCACCGAGCGCGTGTCCGTCCCTTCACTGGGTGACGTCGCAACCGATGGTGCACTGTTGTTGTTGTTGATTGTAGAGTGGTGGTGGTGGTGGTGGTGATGGTTGAGGTGCACACCGGCCGCCGGTGGACTGGTGCCGACGTACGAGTCGACCAGGGTTTTACCGCGCTGCGACAGGAGTGTTGACGATGGTGACGGGGACGAGCGGGACGCGTACTTGGACGCGGACACGTCGATGTCGGCCGTGTTGATGGTGCGCCGAGGTTTCTGGTACGTTGGCGACACGTGCCCGTGGCCGGCATGGCCGGCTATGCTGGAACCGGTACCGGTACCGGCCGGCCCGGTGTGGTGCAGGAACTTGGGCGAGCTGACGCGCCCAAGTGCCGCGATCCGCGTGCTGGTCAGCGGTGTCTCGGTGATCGGCGTCAGCTTCGGTACGTACCCGCGGCTGAAGGTGGGATGGGTGACGCTCGTCCGCCCGCCCGCACCGGTCAGGGCGTTCGGGTAGGCACGCGACACACCGACGTACGTCGGTGGGCTGTAGCTGGCCGAACCGACCGAGATCGGGGTCGGGATGATTGGCGTGTTGCCCACAAAGTTGTGGTACAGCTCCGAGTACAGTGGCATCCTGGTGGGGGGGCACCTGCTGCAGCCACACAAACTCACAATTCTTTTCTTTCTCTCTCTCTCTCTCTCTCTCTCTCTCTCTCTCTCTCTCTCCAACACACTGTTTAGTCTCGAAACAAGGCTCGAATTGGGGGGTCTAGAGTGATGGAGCCCCTGGTAGTCGAACGCACACTCGTAACGCGACGCACACACTCATACCAGACGTTGCGATCAGACAGGGGTAGTGGAAGGGAAGGGGTTGATACTGGGTGTGATAACGAGCGGAACAGCGCGATTTGACGAGATTCACCGAGTGACAGATTGAGTCGCTGTGGCTTCCTTCCCGGTCTGACCAGGGCAGGACCAGCCACCAGGGACCATCAGGAAGGAAGGATCATCAGGTTCCCAGCCCAGCTACCCACACGCACACTCACACACACACACACACACACGCACGCACGTACACGTAGCGTTTAGTGCGGGTGTTACCGTCCCGATCGGCGGACACTCGCTTACTGAGCCGGGCGGTCCTGTCGCGCTACGGGATCAGGTAGGCCCAACTACCGACCGACCGACCGACCAAACTCGCTCTCTCGACCCCCCTGCACACACACAGGGAGAGCAAAGATCAAACAAGCGACGATGAAAATGGTGGCGGAAAAATGGGGGGAAAAAACGAAAAGATTTAAACCCAAACCCCTCAGCATTCCCTGGCGGCGGGAGGGGTGGAGAGGGGGTGAGTCTGGCACCCTGGCACCCTTGCGGCCTACCCTTACTCAGGGGATGGAGCAAACAGAGAGAGAGAGAGAGGGAGAGAAAGAGAACGCGACCAAAGAGTGAGTGATCGCGATCGCCTCTCGACGCACCGAGAGAGAGAGAGAGAGTTGGAGAGAGAGAGAGGCAGAAAAATGGGTGGGAAGCGGGGAGGGAGTGGGAAATTCGGGACATAAATTTTCGGTTGAACAAACCAGACACCAGTGTAACCGCGATTCGCGGTTCAGCTTCAGAGCGCGATGGCAAAAAGCTGTCTGGCTCTGGCACGGTTCTGGGAGCTCACTCACCTTCCTCTCTCTCTCTCTCTCTCTCTCTCTCACGCACACACAGACACACATATCAGGGCGATTGCGCATTTTCGGGTGTTCTACCGGGCGTGTAAATGCTGCCTGACTGGCCCCAAAATAGCAGCCTCGCCCGCAATGGACGTGCACGCAATGGAGCGCTACTCGCAACAGCGCAAGGGATCGCTTGCGGTGCTCCCCAAACAACCCAGCCACCCACCCACCCAGCCAGCCAGCCACCCAGTCAGCTATGTCACGCGCGCCGGAGGTCTCCAACCGCAAAACAGCTGACGACGACGTACGTACGACGTCGATGACCGGGAGATGAGAGGTGAGTCATCGTCATGAACCGTGTCACCCGGAACACCACACGAACGCACCCTGGACTGGCTCCCGTAACCCGTAACCTGTCCTGCGTAATTAACCGTTCCTTCTACGTGCAACGAATATTGCGCCCTGAACGTCACCGTAGCAGCAAATGGAAGTAATGTGGACGGACCACACGAAAATAGATATCCCCCTTTCCCTTCCGCCGCTTTGGCTCGGTTTCCGGGCCAGCACTCCCCTTCTCGACGGGTTGGCCTGGCGAGTTTGGCGTGCCGGGCCACGAGATCCACGAGAAATGTGACCTTTTCCCGACAGTACAGACGGATGGCAACAATCGGCGACCTTCGCTAGCGTCGCGCAAGAGCGATTTTTTGTGGCGGAGCATCAAGCAGCGTGTTTCTTGGTGTCTCAAACAAGGAAGTGCGCACAGGCTTCCAGTTGCCATTTCCCCCGTTGTTTTTTTTTTTTTGCTGTGACACCTTGGACAGTCAGGAAGTCAGGATCAAACATAACCTCACAAACGGTGGGCGGCGCTGTGACCACAGAGTTTTTTTGCGTCTCCATTTGTTTTCCATTATTCCACGAAATGTGGTCCTGTAGAATGAAATGTTCAGCTGCGCAGAAGCGCTTAGCTGCGTGCTATGCTGTCTGTGGTCGTGGTATTCAACAGCAGGTGGAAAACCGCGAAGAAAACAAACAAGAGTAAGTTGGACCCGAGAGCAGTGATCCGAGTGTGTTATGGACTCGAGCAATAGATAAACAAATCAAAAGACACAGTGAGAGAGAGAGAGAGAGAGAGAGAGTGAGAGAGGGAGAGAGAGAGAGAGAGAAGAGAGCGAAACGTGATAAACCACTAGCCACCAGGGAAAACGTGAGCTCGCAACACTCGAAAGCCCCGCAATTGCTGACTTAAAAGCTTGACCGCAACCTGCTTGCGCTTGTGCTGTGTCCTCAGTCCTGTTTCTCGTTTGTTTTTGCGAGCTCGA
Source organism: Anopheles aquasalis (assembly GCF_943734665.1). Lineage (NCBI taxonomy): Eukaryota > Metazoa > Arthropoda > Insecta > Diptera > Culicidae > Anopheles > Anopheles aquasalis. Next base: position 5,282,722 of record NC_064879.1, read on the forward strand.
AGTTTACGCGCTGTCACCCCAGTCTGACTGACTGACTGACTGACTAGAGGGGCATGGCACTGTTTACACAATAACGCGGCGAATGGACCGCTGGTTTTGTTCTTGACGATTGCGTATGAGAAGGGGAGGGCGTGAGTGGCGCGCCAACGTAAATATTATTAGAAAAGTGGTGTGAAAGAGAGAGAGAGAGAGAGAGGGGGGGGGGGAGAGAGACGAGGCAATGAGGAGAGAAATGAAGCGCCATCTGATGGTAAACGAGACGCAGCTTCGGCACTGGGCAGCAACACTTAACACACTTAGTGTCGTTGTCGCCGGCAACGCTCCCACGGCGGAAAAGCTTGACAGCAAATTGTGATGCTCACTAACAGCTACTTCAATACTACTACTACTGCCTAGTGGTGTGTTGCAAAGTAAACAGGACTCTTTCTTTTCGCTGGGAATATTTCTGGTGACCCGCCCCACCTTAGTGTGGGAATTCTTATTTGAAAGGTGCATCCTTTAAGGAGGGGCTTCGATATTTAAGTTTTCTTTGTGACACATGTTTTAAACATTTTTCCCTGAAAGCTGATTCTTTCAAGAGTATTGTGTAAAATTTTTGAATCAATCGAAGCATATGACAAAGATACAGATTTATACGAAGCCTTTCATGCCAGGATCCATGCAGCTCGCTACTTTGAAGAACGTTTCCCCAGAACCAACGTTTTCAAAGTCGGTGCCCTTCGTACCGTAAAATCTACTGAACCGATTGGTTTGATATTTTTAACACATAATCTGTACACTTTTTGCCAGGTAGTTCCGTCAAGATATCATTAAAATTGTTGATACTTTTTTTTAAACAATTATGTAAAGCTCGTTGTTTTTGGCAGAATCGCAAAACGCATCACTTTTTCAACTTCAAAAATCTGCCAAAAATCGAAAAATTAGAATATCAACAAAAACTCTCCAGAGCTACCTAGATAAACTTATAATCTATCATACGAATATCGATTTGTATATTTCAAATGACGCGTCATGCCGCTACGATGGGCACCGGAAAAAATACCTGTGCGACGACACGCCCACCAAAATTTGATGCCACGGATTAATTTTTCTATGAATGTTGCTCAAAACAATACCAAATATTCTTCAAAAATTGTAGATTAATATGCCATTTACTTGAATAAATAAAATTGAATGATTACGCCACAAAAAATCGTCCAAAATGGGCCGTTTTTGGGCCCGAAAATACTGGAGCCCCTCTTTCAGTCCAAATTTAACGGCATTTGGTTCACTTGCAGCTAAGTTATGCTCCCAACAGTGACAGCGCTACTGTATCCATTAAAAAGGGGATATTCGATGTATTCTTGTTAGTTGTTAGTCCATAATTCCTCCAAATCAATTTCCAATCGCATTTGAGCTATTAAGATACGTGTTCCCTTATTTTGTGGACACAGGTAGTGTGTTTGGGTGGTCGGAATGACCATAAAATGTGAGTCTAACGTTTTACTTTCATCCGAAAATGAAGTTTACGCGAATAAGTTAAAGTTACAGGGTACCAGAACAGGTGATAACGTGGAATAATTTATCCATAAAATGAACTAATTCTTTAAAAAAATCCATTGGTGAGCGTGGATCGATGAGACCCGTGCCTTATCATGCAACTCCCTTCACTAACTCCCTTCTGCACGATATTATGGGTGAATGCGATAAGTACGATGCATTAAACGCCTCAAAACACCAAGATACGATGTTCGTTTTTTTTCAATCTTGAGAAAATCCCACGCTCTTCGGATGCTTCGGATGGACCAAATGGCATGAGATTTGGACTGAAAAACTTTAAAGGATGCACCTCTCAAACAAAAACATCCACATTAAGGAGGCGGGTCACCAGCATTGCTACTAAAGGAAATGTCCTGCTCCCTTTGCGACAAACCATGCACTACTGCTGCTGCCGCTGCTGCTAGTATTGGTGCGGTGTCACTACTTACCTATACACTTCAGCCCCTGCCGAAAGAAACCGTAGAGCAGCGAACCGCAATGGTCACAGAACGTTGGCGACATGAAGGTGTATACCCTAAACCGATGTGGTAAGTCTAGCTTGAAGCGTTCCCTTAAATACTGCGACAGGCGACAGACAGACAGGTGGACAAGGGAGAGAGAGAGAGAGAAAACAAAACGAGAAAGAATGTAAATGACATACATTTCATCAGCACCATCAGAGCAATTGCTACTTACAATTGTACTTTCAGAGTTAAAACTAGATTCCGAGCAGGTTCCGAGCAGCTTATCGTGGCACTTCTTGTGCACCGCCGTCTGGCATGCTGCACAAATCAACAGGGGGGGGGGGGGGGGAAGATTGAGAACAGGAAGCACAATATTAAGCATGACCAGCCAGCCAGCGCACGCACACACACCGGCGCCAACACTTACTCTTGCACTGGTAGCCCTGCTTGCCGAAGCCCCAGAGGAACTCCTTGCAGAAGGCGCAGAAGGTGGGCTGGCGGAAGAACTTGGCGACGAACTTGTGGCCGTTGATCTCGTGCGTTCTGCAAGAGAAATATCTTGTTCTAGGTGAAAACGAGAAAACGGAGGCAACGGAAACGGCCACGGCAATGGAAACGGAACGGAACGGAACAGAACAGAAAGGAACGGTATCAATCTGCAGGCTGTGCAGCAGCACTGTCGTGGTGGCGTGGTGGCGGGAGCCGAAGGAACGTGCAGTTGGCTTACCTTTGATGCTTGATGGCGCCCCGGCGCTTCGTGATGTCGCGGGCCTTCGTCTTCTGCACCAACTGGCCACTGGCTGGCGTTGTTTGCTGTTGCTGCTGCTGCTGCTGCTGCTGCTGTTGCTGGAGCTGAGCGCCTGAACTAGAGCCAGACGTGGAGCCCGAATGCTGCTGCTGCTGCTGCTGCTGCTGCTGCTGTGGTGGTAGCTGGTGGTGAAAGGAGATGGCACCGCTGGCAGCCGACGCAGAGCAGAGCCCACCTCCGGCAGCCATCGAGGGTCCCTGCGGTGGTGATGAGTGGGAGGGCGGAAGGGATGACGCCAGGGACGACATCGAGCCGGGCGAGGACGCATGCTGCAGCAGCGGCTGGTGATCGCTGTACACCGAGTAGTAGCTGGAGGTGGTCGCCGCCGACGACGACGACGACGAGATGGCAGACTGTAGCGAAAGCTGATGCTGGTCGCGCGACAGGTACGGACGCTGAGACTGGTTGGTTCGGTTGCCGCGTGGCTTTTAGGGGGGGGGGGGGGGGGGGTAGAAACCAAAACAAAAAGGGAGAAGAAAACCAAAACTCTGTGTTAGTTTTGAGGCCTCGGAACAAGGGGAAAAAGGGGTGGGGTGACACCCCTCGCTTGAGCGCTTACTTCCGGGGCGGTGCGGGATCCGCGCGCATTCCGCTGACTGTTGCTCTGCCCATTTCCAGCTCGGCGTCGTCCATGGGCTCCAGTGAAGATCATCTTACGCGTGCGGTTACTGGTGCGGTGGTTGGATGGACTGGTAGGTTACCTTTTCTTGCTACCCTTGTGTTGCTTTGGGGGTTGATTGCTACGGCGGACCAAGGTTACTACTAATTGGCTGCTGGAGTAACCGGGCGCGCAACGCCACGCGCTAGGACAACGATCGCAGGAAGCCAGCCTGCCAGCCCGCACACCACCTCCTCCGAAGCGAAGGGTGCGCGGAGGGTGCGAACGTGTAGTGCCGGCCGGACCGCCGACCGGTAATGGAGAGGCTGGCGCCTAGTGGCTCGCAAAGACGACGACCGGTGTAGCACTAGAGAAGCCGCGAAACACATTGTCGTTCCATCGTTCGAGCACTAGAGAAGCGTACATCATTTCCTCTATATCTCTCTCTCTCTCTCTCTCTCTCTCTCTGTCTCAATCTCTGTGTCTTTCTCACTCTCTTTCTCTTTCTCTTTTGGCATGGACACTAATAGTACAGATAGATAGTGCTGTTCTCTATTCAACCTAGAAGATAATGCACGTACACCACCGGCAGGGAGGTGGTGAATTTTAATTCGCCATGTCTGGATGGAGACGCCTGGTCGTCCAACCAGAAATGGAGGCGCCTGGTCGTTGGTGCCGGCGACGACGATGATAGGCAGGGAGTGGGAGCATCGCATTCACTCCCTTCAAAGCCCCCCCTCCCACACAAACCAGTGGACTCCCGTTGGTGATTCGACTGGGAATATTTTGAGGAAGGAAAGAATTTTGCTGCGTAGTTAGCAGCAGCACTCGGTAACTCGGTACCACGGTACCTCGGTTTCCCGGCCCTAACCCAACGGGTTTAGCCTCACCGACTCCTCGAAGTGTGCGGTGAGGCTTGGCACTTAATCTATTTCCGTGCGCGTTCGGCCTTTTTTTTTGCGGCGTTGTGACGGTTCCCTGGACGATACGGTTTCGGTCGGTCACTTTCATTCCAAAGCGGACGATGCCGTGCCGGTAATTTTATTTCATGCCACCCCTTGCCTATAAAAGTGTGGAGGACGGTTCCATCCCGGCCAGTTAATTGCGTGGCCGCGAAAAACCGACCTCTGGCAGCGTAAATCATGCTGGAAAATTAGTAAAACGTGCACCACCGTGACGTTGTGGCGTTGGCCAGTTCCTTTCCTTTGGGGGGGGGGGGGGGGGGTGGCGCTCCCGGCAGCTACCGCCAGCCAATCAATTGATCGGTCGCATTGACCATCGGTCAGTGTAGCCTTTTTTGCATATAAAATTTTTTGGTGGGGGCGAGTGTGAGTTGTGAAAACGTAAAAAGGGGCTGGGTGGGGTACGATCGTGCCGTTTTTCGTTGGAACGCATGGAACCGAATGGCGGATGGAGCGGTGGCGCGCGGTCTCGTTGTTTATTGGCCACGCGCCGTCCACTACGCACCGCCTGCTGCTGTTGCTGCTCTCTAGCTTCTCTCGCTCGAGCACTAGCCGTGCATCGCGTGCAATAAAAGAGACATTAAATATCAAACAAATTTCCCGTTCGGCCACACGGACCTTGTGCTGGTGGTGGTGGTGGTTGGGGTTGCAGTTAAAAGGGTGGAAAATAACGAAAATAGTGCACCAGCCTGCCCTGCTGCACTAGCGTGTACTCTAGCGATCATTGCTGCTGCTGCTGCAGCTCCGTCCGCCATCGATTGGATTATGATGGCTTATGACTGTGGGGGGGGGGGGGGGGGGGGGGGGGGGCTTATGACTGAGCGGCTGCATCCCAATATATAATCCAGATCCAGATGCTAGTGTAAATACTAGATCCACCCTTCTCTCCTTTCGTTCTCACGTTTGCTTCTCAAGCGCTTGCCGACGCGGACTGCAACAATAAAAAGCGCACATCTCGTAAATTTAGGGGCGTGTGGAATGTGTTTTTGCGAACACAAAGAATGACATTCCCGTGCCGTACCCATCGCAATCGTACCACACGGAGCTATCTTGCTTTCACGTTTTCAATTGCTACCCCCTCTAAACACCCCCCCCCACTAGCCAGCCCTCTGCGTCATTTGCGGCGTGCTCCTATATTGCGAGCAATAAAAGGCGAGCAAAGGATATAAAACGCTTGCTGGTTTGGTTTTACGGGGGGGGGGGGGGGGGGGTGATGCACTTATCTAGTGCGCCGTACACCGTTACACCCTAGAGGCCCGGTTGTGGGCACTGTGTTTACGATCCCCCGAAGGGAGGAATTATTTGGAGCTCTGGGCCCACTGCCCAAAACGGTTGCCCAAAATCCAGGTTCCCCACCGCCTAAGGTTTTTTGGGGGCTTGTAGGTGGCACGGCTCTATATAGATTTCATCTCAAACCACGCAGGCGAGGCCTCTGAGGTTCGATATCGGTTCGGTTCGGCCAATTGCATTCAATGGAGGGCGGAAATAAAGAGCTCATTGTGTCGAAGAGTTGATTCGCTCCCTTTTTTTTAACTCTTTCCCATTTTCTAACCACAAACTGGCTGCTCTTTGCGGTCATTTTTTTCGAATTCATAATCTGTACACTTTTTGCCAGGTAGCCCCGTCAAGCTTTCATTAAAATTGTTGATACTTTATTTTAAACAAATCGCCAAAATGACAAAAAGCATCACTTTTTCAACTTCATAAATCTGCCAAAAATCGAAAAATTGGAATATCATCAAAAACTCTCCAGGGCTACCTAGATAAACTTATAATCTTTCAGTCGAATGTCGATTTGTATTTTTCTGATCACCCATCACGCAGCTACGATGGGCACCAGAAAAAAACACCTTTTCGAAGACACGACTGCCTAAATGTGATGCCATGGATGAAGTTTTTAATAAATCTTCCCTAAAATATTACTAAATATTCTTCAAAAGTTGCAGTTTAATATGTCATTCACTTCAAAGAATTATGGTGAATGGTTGTATCACAAAAAATCGTCAAAAATGATCCTTGTTTTGGTAAGAAATTACCGAAGCCCCTCCCTTAAAGCAATGGAAAGTATGTTGCAGAGACCAAACACTAATATAAAACGTGATCGTAGCTCTGTTTACCTACTCCACAAAGCTACTGCGTCAAAGTAGGAAAAGGTAATCGAAAAATCGTTGTAAAATGGTCCACTAGTTCTGGTGCAGACAGTTCTTTCTAGGCAAGGCTACTGCCCTTTCTGGCTGCTTCTGCTCGTTTGATTGCGGCGGCGCAACAGCGGCATTTTTGATAGGGAACGTGACTTATCGAACGTATCTCCGGTCGCGGACTGGATCCTGAACCAGGAAACGATGGAATTCCGCGGCATATGTTTGATTGAGGCACTTCGCTTTTGGTTTACTGAAGGTCGAACACGGAACGCATGGCTCTAGTTCTGGCTCCGACACAAGGATCGAGCTCCGTGTACCTGAGTCATCGCAGGCTCACTAGCCGGCCTGGCTGGTTGGCTGGCTGGCTTCCAGCAGTCATAGTCACGAATGGGCTGGAAACGGATAGCGCTGATTTGAACTAGCTTGCTCACCAGGAAGAAGATCACCCTTTTCGGGGGGAGGAAGACACTAAGAAGACACCCGAACTCGTCGACACTCGTCACTGAACTCACAGCACGCACTGCAGGCTGGGGGCTCAAGATCAAGATCAAGACCAACGACTACGAACACCACGGACTATTGTATGTTGTTAGCCAGGGGGTGCAGTGAACAGCAGTGAGCAGAAACCAGCACTCGGCATAGTTCGGCCAGAATCCTGCCGAGTGCTACCGAGCACACCTTTAGTTCGGATCCTCCGACTCCGCAACTGGAGATTAGTTTGGAATTAGTTCAACAAATGCTCTCTCTCTCTCTCTCTCTGCTATCTCTCTCGCTGCTCTCTCTCTCTCTCTCTGCTCTCTCTCTCTCTGTCTCTCTCTCTATCTTCGGTTACATACGTGTCACATACACAAACAGTGCGTAGTTCTTTTATAGTAGTAGCGGTGCATACTATCGGTGATCGTCCGTGCGAACGGTGAGCGAATTTAGGGGCCCAATTCCAAGAGTCTGTCTCTTAAAAGTTACTGGTTTACAACTCTTGAAAAAACTCAGTACCCGTGCTTTGAATTTATGAATAAATTAGTATTTTTTTAGGAGTCTGAAATTGGAGATTCTTGTTGCGATTTCCGCAACTAATCTAACAAATCCAAAAGGTTTCTTGAACTTTGCGAGCATAAGTGTAGCAATAGTTTTTTTTTCCGGGATTTCTGGATATATTTGTGTCCGAGTCGTCGGTCGGAAATTGCTCAAAATGCAACATGCAAATTGGAGAAAATTGTAAAATACTGGAAAAGCTCGAAAAACCGCTGTTCACTGGCGCATTTGTCAACTCAACTCCGCTTGGTTGTTCGCGGAATTCTCTTCTTTCCTTCCCGCCTTCTAGTGATCACTCCGCCTTGATCACAGCCGTGGGTCTGCTTGGTGAGTCCCTCAGCTGGCGAGTCTCAATCCTGAATGGGCCACGTGCGTGTTCCGGATTCCCGAGACCACGCGAGATCGCAAGTCGCCATCGATCGGGCGGCATATTGTGCGCGCCGCAGCAGTCAGCATTTACGTCACGAACGCATTCTGGCGAAGGAATGTTTGTTTTCAATTCAATTTGTTTTCACTCTCTCCTTCTCTCTTCTTTCCAGCTCCAGGAGCAGCACCAGTGGGAGAGATCGAGAGAGAGAGAGCGAGAGAGAGCGATGAATATAACGAAAACACTGAACGCATCGACGGTATGGCAGGTTAAATGGCTATTTTTTTTTCTTTTCTTTCTAAATTTATCGCTCCATCGCGCTTCAACGGGATCGCGCCGCGCCACCACACGAGTGCGCATAATTGTCAGCCGTCATTTTTAGTGCCCCCCCCCCCCCCCCCAGGCCTCCCGCCACGGATGTGGTGGGGTGAAGTGATCGCCCCATTACCGACGACCCCAGGTCGTAATGATTTGCTTTGACAGCCCGCTAAATGGGCCGCGCGGGGGGTGCTGCTCCTTCCATGACTCCTTCTTCGTATGGGTAGGACATACACCGGAGTACGTACGTGCGTGCGTGCGTGCGTGTGGCCTAGTGTTTGTGTAGTGTACAAAGTTTATTTATACGCACCCGTTGAATGGTATGCGAATGGAACCGCATACTACCGAGTGAGTAAGTGAGTACGGTGACCAGAGAGAGAGAGAGAGAGAGGGAGAGAGAGATAGAAAGAGAGAGAAAGAGAAGGAGAGAGTCTTGACCTATTCCAAGCCAAGCTAAGCCACGCAGGCAGGCGCTGGTTGCTGGTTGGTTCAATGGAGAACCTGAAATCTCACGACCGCAACCTGTCCGGAGTTTTCCCCGAGCGTCTCTCCTTCCCCTTCCTGTCTTTTTCTCTGACTCTCCGTGGTAGCGGGGCGCTGGAGCAGAGCAACTTAAGGGGGGTCTTCGGTATTTAATTTTTTTGCGACACATATTTTAAACATTTTTCCCTGGATGCTGAACCTTTCAAGAACATTGTGTAAAAATTTTGGATCAATCGAAGCGAACCTGACAAAGTTATCGATTTTTGAAAATTTGCCCTTAATACAAGGATCCATGCAGCTCGTTGCTTTGAAGAGCGTTTCCCAATAAACCAACGTTTTCAAAGTCGGTACCCATCGTACCGTAAAAACTACTGGACCAATCGATTTGATATTTTTTACACATAATCTGCACACTCTTTGCCAGGTATCGCCGTCGAGATATCATGAAAATTGTTGATACTTTTTTTAAACAAATCTGTAAAGTTCGTTTTTTATGGCAGAATCGCAAAAAGCATTACTTTTTCAACTTCAAAAATCTGCCAAAAATCGAAAAATTGGAATATCAACAAAAACTCAACAAGGCTATCTAGATAAACTTATAATCTTTCAATCGAATATCGATTTGTACTTTTCTGATAACCCGTCACGCAGCTACGATTGGCACCGTGAAAAGTACCTTTTCGACGACACGCCTTCCAACATTTGATGCCACGGATTAACTTTTCAATGAATGTTGCTCAAAACAATATCAAATATTCTTCAAAAGATGTAGATCAGTATGCCGTTTACATGAAAAAATAAAGTTGAATGGTTACGCCACAAAAATTCGTCCAAAACGGGCCATTTTTAAGCCTAAAACACCGAAGTCCTCCCTTAATCAAGCAACCATGCTCCGTAATGGATCGATGGATGGACAAGGATTTATTTGGGGGGGGGGGGGGGGAATCATGAGGAATGCGAGAGATAGAGAGAGAGAGAGGGGTGGAAAAAAGGAAAAAAGCACCAAGAGAGTCCTTCCAGTTCTGGCTGAGTTTTGTGTGCATTTTTGTTTTGTTACCGAACCTACCCACAACCCAACTCCACCCCCGCTCCACATTACACATTTCTCGCTGCCCTGACAAGAGGACCGCCCACCACACGCGCGCCCACAGTTGCAGTGTGCAGTGCAGTGCGGAGACGGGGCCCAAGATGGAGGTCCGATCGTACGCACATCAACACATATACAAGCACATACACCGCAACTGCGCCATTCGCATTTGCGACCGTGTATGTGTGTACGCAGGCAGGAAAGAAGAAGAAGAAGAAGAAGAAAAACTGTGGTGGAAAACCGCAATACACACGGAGGTCAGCTGGTGGTTGGGATGTTCTCTCTCTCTCTCTCCCTCTCTCTCTCTCTCTCTCTCTCTCTTCCCTGTGTTTTGTGACCTCATTATCGCCACAGGGTAAGAAGGGTGTTAGAAGGGGTTGATTGCCGAATGCGATTGCGTATTGCAACAAGGAAAACGCAACAGCTGTCCTTGTTGTCGCTTCTGCAGCAGCCCTTCTGGGGTTCTGGGGCTAGTTCTCCCCAACCCCCCGCTCCCCAAAACAATCCTTCCTTCCTTCCAGGGCCCAGTGGTTGGAATGTACTGGTGCTCGTGTGTGCTCGGAACAACAACAACAACAACAACAACAACACCTAAAATGGCGTCCCCAATTTGGAAAACTTTGGTTTGGTTGCGCCCAGCGCTGCGCCGTTGCGCCGTGCCGCGAAAATGATAAGCACACAACACCACGCGCACAGCTCGCGCGACGACCGTGATGGCGACGAAGTGAAGAAGCAGAGATGAGGGGACAGAAGGGAAAAAAAAGAAGAAGAAGAACGAGATGTTGATGATGAGGATGATGATGATGATGATGATGATGGGATGACACACATCCATACCATTCCTGAGCGTCTTCTCAGGCACTTGACTGTACAGAAACATACACCTGCACGCTCTCACGCATGCACGCACGCGCACAGAGAGAAAGAGAGAGAGAGAGAGAGAGAGAGAGAGAGAGAGAGAGAGAGAGAAAGAAGGTAGTAGGGAGGATTGGGGAGCATCCACACAGAGAGCCACAGAGAGCAAGCAAGAGGATCAAGACACTGCGTGTCACGTCACATTCGTCGATCGTCGATCGTCGCCGTCGAGCCGTTTTCCACACCGGGCACACACACACCCATACGCAATCTCGCTGTATGCGGGGGTTGGTGTGGGGTGCGCCCCACTGTTGTGGTTTGGGCCGCTGGTCCGATTGAAGATTCGAAATTCCAAACCCCTCTGCCTGTGGCGCTCCACAGGACTCCACGGACACTCGCGCACACGGACACGAACACACTCGCGCACACGGACACGAACACGAACACGAGAGGAGCACACGGGCACGATTGATGCACCACCAACACCTGCGAGGAGGGTTTTGGTTGGTTTTGCGCTGGGATACGGGATTGTGCTTGGGTTGCTTGATGAGGTTATGGGTCCTGTTTGTGCTGCCACACCTCCCCCTCCCCCCCCCCCCGCCCTCCACCCCGTTGCTTACGTTGCACGCTCGACGAACAACGACGACTTTTGGACGATCCGGTGATCCGGTGATCACGATTCTACAAACAAACAAAACAAAAAAACAGTCGCAAAAAGACAACAAACAAAAGACGGACGGCGGACGACGAAGCCGGCTTCGCCGGGTCGGATCGGCACAAAATGGTCTCACGGGAGAGGGGGGGGGGGGGGGGGGCGGGACGGGACCTTAACCGGTGGGTCGGTGGGGGGGTGCGGTAAGAGCGGGCGTCGACTCCAAATTGTCCAAAAAATTGTCCCGTTCGACGAACGCACCCGCCGCCGCCGCAGCAAGCGAGAGCGAGTTACGGCGCGCGAGATTTTCACTCGCGGACGCGATGTGGTCAACTAACATGCGCTAGCTGCGCCGCGAAGCCGTGCGGGCCGTCGCAAGCGTGTGCGCGCGCCATGGCGGCCACGGCGGCGGCGTTCGGCAAGATTCCATTTTTCCGAATTTTTCCTCCGCCCCCGGGTATGTGTGTGCGCGCTCCCCCTCCACGACCGACCTACCTTCCCTGTCAGTCTTCTTCGTGGCTTCCGCTCGGTCTCCGCGATGATGATGATCATCATCATCAGGGCCGCGGCACCCACCATCACCACCACGCGCCATGGCGACGAGAAGATGAAGAGGAGGAGGAGGAGGAGAAGGTTGTTCTAGACCCACAGACACACATACACACAGAGACACACACGCAGCTCATCTCAGTGAATTTTCCGATTTTCTTTCTTCGAAAGAAAAACGCAAAAACACAGTTCCCTGTTTGTTTTTTTTGTTGTTGTTTTCTTTTTTGTTTTTTGCTGTTGCTCATTTTCAGGTCGCACACTCTCACACCGGTACGCACGGGAAGCAACACGGTGGACACGAGGGGGGGGGGGGGTGGCTAGGATGGTGCGCCTGTAGTCAAGTTGCAGGCCGTCACCGCTTGACGATGCCTGTCGTGCACATCCCTGCCTGTGAGGCCATTGAGAGCATCATCAGAGAGCGAGAGAAAGAGAGAGGGAGAGGGAGAGAGAGAGAGAGAGAGAGAGCGCACGCTAGAGGGTCTGGTTAAGGTGCGCGCGTGCGTCGCAAGATCCATCCGATGGGCGATCGGGATTGGGATCGGGATCGATCGATTCACTCCGGTGCTGACCACCAGTCTGCGCACCAGTACCACGGTAAGACAGTGAGAGAGAGCGAGAGAATGAGAGAGAGAGAGAGAGAGAGAGAGAGAGAGAACTAGCGAGAGAGAGAGAGAGGATTTCTGGGGTCATCCTGGCCCGGAGGTCTCCTCCCGGAGCGATTTATGGCGAACGCGATCGATCGGAGCAAAGGCTACCAAAAATCCAAAGGGCTGCCCATACCTGGCTGGCACTGGCTGTGAGCCATAACAACATATGCTAGCCCAGTGCGGCGCCAACGCACGACCTGCAGGGTGTACCTTACAACAAAAAACAATGAGAATGTTTTCATTGCTCTGTTTTGGACACCTTTTTTCTACCACCAGTATGGCATTAAGGGGGTATTGGTGTATTCGTGAGACTCATATCTATCAAATGATGTATAAAAAGTACTCGTGCAAAAGATGTTTGTTCGGAAAATGGTACTCAAAAGCCGACAATGTCGAGTTTGTTTCGCGGGCAAGAAAAATCTCATAGAAATAACAGCGGTTCTCGGATGTAATCCTGGCTTTGTTTACAGTATTAAACGTTCTCTTCATGAAGGGCCAAGGACTAGGAATCACGGTAGTGGTCGGCAATGATCTGAGCGCACTGTAAAAGTGGTAAGATCGGTCAGAGCAAAAGTTCTATCTCAAATAGAATATCTCAAGATCCTCCATGCATCGGTTGGCCAAATATGAGCTAAAAGCAACCTCTAGAGCTAGAGTGAAGCGTAATTTAATAGTTGAATGGATTAAACATTTATAATATGAGCGATCAATGCATTTGTTGTCAGCTTTGAAGACGAAGAAACTGGTTGTCGTGTTCTTCAGCAACGAATTCCCGTACGAATAGACTAAGGATGTTTCAGAGAACATGAAATTCCAGTTCACTTTCGTGATGTTTGAAGCAGTTATCTCTAATGGTTTGAAAATGACTCCAGTTGTCATAAAATCCCATATTAAAATGAATATTGATTTGTGTATCATTTTTTCGAAGGAACACGTTTTACCACGGATTAAAGCCAACTTCGACACTGCAGAAAATGTTGAGTTTCAGCAAGATGGAGGCCCCTGCCAAACGTCTAAATGGTCTCAAATATAGTTAAAGAAGAACATGAATTTTTGGTCGAAAGATTTATGCCTTGGTCTTCTAAGTTGCACACCTAATGTTACCGAAGGCTGTTCTCGAATTTGTAACCGCTTGGACAAATCAATTCAAGAAAGCAGGCCGAAAAATCCACTTATTATGTTTGTTTTTGATAAACAATGAAATATAGAGCCAATTTAGATATTTTAAAAACAGTAGCAAACCTACAAAAATGGCTTTCAGCTTCGAAAAACGATTTTCTCATTTTTTTATGGTACACCCTGTAGGCTGTATTGACTGTGGCGAATTGCACTACAGCTGTCTCGATCAAATCGCTTCCCACCTTCCGTTCTATCATTGTGTGTACGCCACGAACGCACACTATATTACCCGCTTTTGTTCGCTAACGAATCGTGAAGCGCGCGCGCGCGCTGATGCTCGCTGGAAGGTTTCTGTTTTTTTTTTGGAGTATCCTCTGATGGGATTGTGTCCATACACGCGCGCTCGCGCACAGATCTGAGTTCCTGAAACCGGGGCAAAAATTCGACCATTGGCCTGAATACGGTAAGCCGCCTTTTGCCTTTGTGCCACACGCATAAATCCAATTAAAACATATTCTAGTGACCGTGGCGACCGGAGCCCCGGGGGGGGGGGGGGGGGGGAGTCGGATGGTGGCTAATTAACACCGTGCGCTCGTTCGTGGGCGGACACGCCAGTGCTGGCGTAACATGGGGCTTAATGTTGCTCGACTGCTGGCTCTGAGAGACAATCTACGGACCGTGCGTCGTTTTGATCTAAGTAGCATCGAAATGGAAAAGGTGGCACGGTAGGAAGAGGAAGGGAGGCGTGAGTATGATCGAGCAGTCGTGTTGTGGTTGCTGCTGCTGACATTGTGAGTGACATTTTCCTACAGGATCACTCACTGGATGAGAGTGTGACGAGTGAGAAAGGGTGGGGACGCGGAAAGACTTAATTTTCTAAAATTCAAAAAGCGACCAATCTCTTCACTTGTCACAATACACAGCTGGCTTTATTTTACCCATCTAATTCGGTTTCTGGCATCTCTATATAGTGGTACACACCATTATCTGGCTTCATCAAAAGTTCTATTCAGAAAAATACATTCGTCTGCCTCTGGTGCGTCGCGCCCCTCCTTTTTTCGACCACGCGCGTCGTCCAGGCGTCCTTACGTTTCATCTCAACACACCCACACAAACACACACACCCTTATCGCTAGAAAGCGCTTACAGTTAAGATTCTTGTTTTGTTTTGTTGGTTTGTTTGCTTGTATAAATTCAGCGGTTTGCATGTAAATAGAAAATCCATAATACAACATTTCGCACCTACCCTTGGCGATAGGAAAGGAAAGGGGCGTGTTTGTGTGTGTGTCTGTGTGTGCACACATTGATAATGATAAAGAGAACAATAGAGAGATAGAGAGAAAGAGAGCGAGAGAGATCCTAAAACCCTAATGAAGACTTACAATAAAAAAAAAGTGGAATGGCTACTTTGAACTAATCTCCTGCGCGAATCACGACCAGCGGCAGGTAAATCAGTTGAAAGCTTCGGAGTAAGGCGAAAGATGCAGAAGGGAGGGAATGTTGGACCACACACCACACCACCAACACCCAACCCGATCACTGCTGCCAGATGGCCGTGATGCAGCGCATGCAAGCCACCAGCAGAAGCCATGGGGCAGCGCCACCGCCACCGCTACCGCTTGACGCGTCCGGGATATCGGTGTCCAGCATCAGCGGCTCATCAAGCACGTGTATGATGCCGTTGGTGCACTCGATATCGTGCCGGAACACACTGATCCAGTTGCCGCCCTCCTGCCACTTGATGAAAAAGCCTACATGAGGTCCAGGGCGAGAGAGAGAGAGAGAGAGAGAGAGAGAGAGAGAGAGAGAGAGAGAGAGAGCGAAGGGAGAAGTGAATTAAATCGGGCATCAAACGGGGCAGCAGAACAAAAAAAATGGGGCGGAAACACTTACGTCGATCTTCCAGGCGCACACGAAGCCGCAACGGTGCCGAGTTGGTGGTGGTCGGCAGGATCAGCGATTCGGGCGACATGCTCTTCAGCTCACTCATCCGGAACACTCGATCGGCGATGATCAGATGTCGTTCCATAACGGTGCGTACCTGAGGGGGAAGAAAACAGGAGAAGGAAATGAGATTAGACCAGGTGTTATAACCTTCAAACTGCTGCCTTTGCTTATCGATGGGCTCTCCGACCCAAATTGAGCTTTCATCGACATGCCATACCGGTTTTTTGTGTTTATTTGACACCTGCTTACATAAATCAGTCCACATGGTGAGTGATACCACACAGCAACATATATTTTTTCTTGCTTAATCATGTCTAGTTTTGTGCCTGAAAAAGAGCTTTCGTGGGAGAGAACTCCTTTATTGTACTTTAATTAGAGAAAATTGTCAATCGAATCACATAAAATGCTTGTAGAGGCCTCTGGTGACAATGTGATATTAGAAAACGCTTGCAAAGATTAGTTGAATCGGTTCAAAGATGACCATTTTGACTTGACGCTTCTTGCAGAAGCGTGAAAATCGACCCAAAAAAGGCTAGGACCATGAATTGCAGGTTCTTTTGGATGAGAACCATACGTAACCGTAAGAAAATACTTGCTCAGTAGTTAAAAATTACTTAACCAGCTATTTCCATACGCTTAAGAGGCATGGAAAGATTCAAACAGCTGGAAAATGGGCGCCACATGAATTGAACGACGCCAAGATGGAGCGACGCCAAAACACATGCGAATTCTTGCTTGCTAGGCAAATAAGGAAGTCGTTCCGGCTTCTTGTGGTGCCTTTCGATGAAAAGTGGATACATTTTGAGCATCTAGAACGAAAAGAAATCGTTAATAGCCCCTGGCCAACCTTCATCTTCTACCGCCAAAGACCAAAACGCTCTGATCGCAAGGCAATGCAGGTGTTGTAGTCTTTTGAAACTGTTCAAGCACCAGTAAGTAATCAAAATATAATGTGCTTTGCGTGAAACATGGCCGATTTAGGATCAAAGACATGAGAGGTTGATATTCCTGCACGACAACGCCCCATCGAACACGTAAAATATAGCCCAAAATTATTTAACTTCAATAAACTGAGCGGTTCTACCTCACCCCGTCAATTGACTAGACCTGAACCATTCCAAATATCACTACTTTTCGACGATTGGCCACGCGCTGGCGGAGCAGCACTTTGATTTTGTATGAAATTGTTGGAAAATGACATGACGGGAGGTTTTTCCTCGCAAAATGAAGAATTCTTTTGGCGTAGTATCCACAAATTGGCCAAAATATTGGAATAAATGTATAGCTAGCACGGGACAATACATAGAATAAATTATCTGTTGGTTTTCTATTTTAAAAAAATGTGTTGGAGTGTTCATGGAATAAGAAAAAACAGCAGTTGTGTGTGCTATACCTTGTCCGGGTGTTGGAGAAACACGTCGAGCCGTCGCGAGGCCCGCTTCGTAAACCAGTTAACCCAGGCTTGATCGCGTGGCACAAAGAAGGTGTAGCGTCTGGTTGTTTTGTTTAGCTGCTCATTGAACCGGTTCAGCATGCCCAACTCGTACGACAGGCTGCAAGAAATAGGAAACCAAAATAGGGGCCAAATGATAATCGTCCGTCACCGACACAGAGAGAGAGAGAGAGCCCAAAATACGTACTTGAGCATCGGATCGGTTTCGAGTTTTTCGCGCACGCTCATGTGCGGCAACCCGAGGACCCGGTCGATCAGGTGGATGTAGCCATCGGTGGTGGTAATGTCCGGCAGCAGCACGGTTGCGTTCACTCCGCCCCCCTCAACCGTGACGATCGATTCGTGCGACTGTTGATTCTGCTGCATATCGAAGTAGAGGAACATGTTCGGTGCTGCCGTCGCGTAATGCCCGATCCCGGCACTGGAACGCCTGATCCGATCGATCGGCAGAGACTCCGGTATCAGATGCATCCGAAACACCTCCATCATCTTCTTGCGATCGCTACAATGAAAAGAAAAAAAAAAGATATACAGACACGGTCACTTTCAGGTCACGTTGTGCTGCACGCGGTGCGTTTGCTTACTTGAGGTACTTGGACTCCTGGATCCGGCTGACCGCCGTCTTATCGGGGACGAGCAGCGTCCGCGGGCCGCTTCCCGTCTGCAGTGCCCGCAGGAAGTCGGGCCCGTAGTCTTCGATCAGATCGAAAAACTTGGAAAATATCCCATCCTCGTCCTCCTGCAGGGCCTGCGCGATGTTACTGTCGACCACGACGAGCGGCCGGTTGATCAGGTGCACCACCCCATTGCCGACCGGCAGGTTGGCCTTGACGACCTGAGCGATCACCGTGCCCGAGGCGAGCCGGGCATTCGGGAGCGCCGTTCGTGACATCACGTACACTAGAAAGGGGATGGCAATGGTAACAACCATTTATTTAGCCACTTAAAAGGGGGACTTCGGTATTTAAGTTTTGTTTTTCGGTGACACATATTTTTAACATTTTTCCCTGAATGCTGATCCTTTCATGAAGATTGTGTAAACGTTTTGGGCCAATCGAGGCAAAACTGATAAAGATACACATTTTTGAAAATCCTCGTTTCATGCAAGGCTCCATGCAGCTCGCTACTTTGAAGAGCGTTTCCCAAAAAACCAACGTTTTCAAAGTCGGTGCCCATGAAAACTAATGAACCGATTGAATTGAAATTTTTCACACATAATCTGCACACTATTTGCCAGATAATCACGTTGAGAGATCATTAAAATTGTTGATCCTTTTTTTTGGAAAATTACGTAAAGCTCGTTTTTTATGGCAGAATCGCAGAAACAACAAAAACTCTCCGGCGTTACCTAGATAAACATATAATCTTTCTAACGAATATCGATTTGTGTATTTCTGATGACCCGTCACGCAGCTACGATGGGCGCCGGTAAAAAGTACCATGTCGACGACACGCCTTCCAAAATTTAATGCCACGGATTAATTGTTCAATGAATGTTGCTCAAAACAATACCAAATATTCTTCAAAAGTTTTGGATAAGTATGCCATTTACATAAAAAATTAAACTTGAATGGTTACGTCACAAAAAATCGTCAAAAACTGGCCTATGTTTGGGCCCGAAATTACCCAAGTCCCCCCCTTAAATATCAATTGGGACCTCAGAAACTATGCACTGTGATGGGGTGTTTTACCCCAGCAATGAAAGACCGAGTGAATCGAGAGCTTACCGCGAGCGTCGCGCCCTGTACCGTAGCTGACGAAGGTTATCGTAACTTTGACGTTCTCGCCGAATGCGAGCGTCCGCAGTGGTTCGTTGTACGGGGCGCAGGCAGTGAACAGTACCCGGTTCGGGATGATGTGGCCTTCCAGCGCCACCCGGTCGAGCCGCGTCAGACTGGATCGTGGCTGCGTGTTAGACCCGAATCAGAAACACAGTTTAGAATCAGGCTGCTGGCCTCCCTCTACCCTTTGTTTTGCTGCTCACTCTCACCTTATAGCTTTGCTCGACCGGCAGGAAGAACGTATGGTCGCCTTGTCCCCGGTACAAGTGTTCCTGCTGCTGCTGCATCACCTGCTTCCTCAGCGGTCTGGCATGGAAGGGAGAGAGAATAAAAGGGACAGAGAAATAGATAAGAGTGCACGGGGAAGTGGATGGTTGCGTGTATGCGCGCCTTACCCGAGGCGAAACGTGCCAAAGAAGCTCGATTCCGAGTGGACCAGTAAATCCCAGGCGCTGACGCGCGGTGTCACCACCCCGTCACCGGTGGCGGGCCCCAGCTTGTCGCTCTCACCGAACGACGGTACCGACACCAGGACATCGTCGATGATATAGAGTGCCTGGCGCTTGTTCATCTCGCTCCGGTAGCTGCGGTTGGCGGCGCGCAGATCCAGGATCTGCGCATTGTTTACGAACACCTCGTAGTGCGGGTCGGTCGGTATCTTACGCCGGGTAATGTACACCGCCGCCCGGTTGGCGAGCGTCTCGAGCCGATAGTTGAGCCGATCTAGCGGGACCCAATCGGGAACTGAAAGGTGCGAATGTTGGTTGTAATAAAGCTTGGAACACTTTAAATTTGTGTCGCATAAATCAGGGCACAGCTCTGGCCAGAAATATGATAAACGCATGGTAGACGGTGTGATTTTGTAGGTATTATCGTACAAAATCTATTGTATTGTAGGTAGATTTTATCTAGCTGTCCAGTAAAAATAGCGATTAAATTATTGGGCCTCGTTGCGTATTAATTTACGCACTTTTACTATGCGACACATCATTTTCTGCACACTAGTGGATGAAATCTTGTTGGCCATTTTTATTACCACCATTTGTATATTACCGATGGATTTTTAATTTTGTTACATTGCTTCTTTAGTCTTCTTTAGATATTAGTAGATAATAGCCCAATATACTACCATGATAAAAAATAAACCGGAATTTTGAATTTATTCCGCGCGGGCTTATCAATTTTGAATTCTGTTTTTTTATTACGTTGACGGCTCTATTAGTGATGTACATGCCAAGTTTCAGCTTGCCAGCTCTTCATTTACGTTTACAGCAGAGATTTGTTTGCATTAAGTTTTTACGTCATGGCGATTTTTAAAATTGATTCAAAAAATGAACAACTTTAAAAATTAAATTAAGTGTTCCGACACATTAAAAATGATACAAAAGTGTTATGGTGACAATACTCTATCAAAAACACAGGTGTACCAGTGGTATGAACGCTTTAAAAGTGGTCGTGAGGCTGTTGAGGACGATTGTCGTCCTGGAAAGCCATTGACATCCAAAACTGACGAAAACGTCGATGAAATCCGAAAATTGTTGATCGAAAAGCGCAAATTGACGATAAGGGAGATAACTGAGACCACCAACATATCATTTGGATTTATCCGCAAACAAAAAAATCTGCTTTGTCGTGTAACAACTCGTGGATTCTCCATGACGATAATGCGCCATCTCATAATGCGTTGATTATTCGTGAGTTTCTCGTCAAAAACAACACCAATACCATTCAACAACCGGCCAATTCACCTGATTTCGTATTATGTGACTTTTTCCTATTAAATTTATTCAAAAAACCACTGCGAGGAATTCGTCTTGAGAGTGTGGAGGCAATAAAGCTAAAATCGCCGGTGACACTAATGATTATACTAAAAATCGACTCCAGAAAAGTTTTGAGGAGTGGATCAAACGCTGGCACAAGTGCATTGCATCCGACGGGGACTACTTTGAAGGGGACAATTTGAATTTTGAAGAAAAAACAAGTACTTTTCTTTTTATGACCAAATTCCGGTTTATTTTTTATCATGGTAGTAATTGTATTGGACGACACTGTGGGCAATTTGGTGGATTGAAGATTGTTGGTATGAAATCAATGCTGTTGTTTCTATTCCAATGACATCCTGCTAAGTCGGGCCAAAACTCAACAGGACCTTTGAGAGACTTAATAAAAGGTAGAATGATCTTTTCCAGGCATTCTTCTTTGTACAAACAACCGTTCTTGGGCCCTCCCGTGATGAAAACATTCGGTTTTCAAATCACAACTGCAGATCGCTTGCCAAATGAGCAGTTTATGGGCCATTTTATCTGCGTAAATGAACTTAAACCTTACTATCGTATTCTCTCTATGGCTGCTGAAGTCAAATTTGTCTGCTGGTTTTTGCCAAAAAGCAGTTTGACGTGGGTTTTTACTCCAGTCAAATTTAGTTTTCATAGTGAGTGTGCAGATTTGTTTTTTCACCCTTCGCGTTCCATCGGCGATAGCTTTTGAAGGTATGGTTCGATTTTGGCAAATTATTTATCACTAAAAGAGAAGACTATAACCCTGAAAATGACACCAACAGAGTAGCAAAGCGACTACTAGGGGCGCTGCAGTGAGTAAAAGAGTGGGGCCAAATTTAATGTGTTCCAGCTCTTTAGCTCTTTACCCCCGTTATCCCGCAGTCTGTTTTCTTGTTTTTTTTTTCCGTATACAATATCCAATTCTACTTACGGACGTGATAGAGGACATTCAGGTTGCCGGTGAAACTTTGGAAGGCCCGATTGGTCGGCGCGAACACACTCATCGCATCGCGCTTCATCATCTGCATCAGCGTTGGATCCCGCTCGACCATCGAATAGAACTGCAAGAGAGTAAGGAAGGTATAAGAGGTAAGTTTTAATGCGTCTTCGCAGCGTAACGACGTCAGACGCCGCCGAAAGACAACCGTCGGTGGAATCAACACCGGAAGTAAGTATTTAACCGAACACCATCCAGTGAGGAGCAGTCTAGTTGTGGTGGGTAGCAGGCGACCATCATCATCATCATCATCACCATTAGTACCGCGTGCACATCTGTGTCGTGTCCGACACTGAATCAAGCATCAGAAGACGATGGTATGCGCGATGACTGTACGATCCAGAGAGTGTTTGTAGGCATGGAGTGCAACGACCAGCTGCAACCGAGAAAACTCTTCCCTCCAATGGTTAATTGAGCCGTTAAATCGTAAAAATAAAACCAACACACCAAGGCACTAATCTTAGAGAAAGCCTGGTATGATCAACGGCAACAGCAAACGTGTGCCAACACGACAAACAGGGGATCCGGAGTGCCGGTGGAGACCACACAACAACACGATTAGAGGATCCCTGATGATTCATGTTGCCGATGGTGCCGGGGTTCACTATGCTGGACCCTTGCGCAACAGACATACCTTACTGGTCATGGTGGGAGGATAAAGTACTTGTTTAGCTGCAGCAATTTTGCATTACGCTTTGCGGAGTTGAATCGTCCACGTCATCGCTGAATTCGAACCAACAAAAAAAAAAGAAAGGCGTACTACGACGCAAGGAAACACACAAGCTCGTCCCGGTCTAACCGTGACTCATGCACAGTGTCTCGACCGAAGCGGGACCCCCCTAGTAAAATAAGATAGAAAGTCCTTGCAAAATCGAGCTCCTTGCTCCTGCCACGATGAATTTGATAACAGCAATTCGATGCCCTGTGCCTGATGCGACAGACACAGACCCGGTGGCAGCTTTGAAAGGAATGGAAAGAGTGATGAGATGTATATTTGAAAAAAAAAGAAACGTGCGCTCCAATCATAAACATTCGCCCAATTGGACGATAAGAGATCACCGCGCGAGGGGTGCACGCGGCAACCGACGGCGAAAGAAGATTCTGAGGGAAGGGGAGATAAATCTTTCTCGAATAGCGGAAGGGAATAATAGGAAAGGGGAGAGAAAAACTAGGCCACGCGGTAACGACGGCGCAGCAAACATGTGAGGCCCACCATTAAAGCCACCGTTGTGCCTTCGTCCTTACTTCGTCCTCTCTCTCTCTCTCTCTCTCTCTCTCTCTCTCTCTCTCTCTCTCTCTCCCTTCTTCTCTTTATGGGCTTTGATTTTACTACAAAAATTTTCGCGCAACAAATACTACTACGACACAGCACGGCCCCATCATCCTGCTGGCGCCAATCCGCTCCACGGCTCCGTTACATGCTTCGGAGGGACGGTGAAAACCTTCATCCCTATGGCAACCCCCGACCAAATCGTTCGTTAGCGATAGTGAGAAAGGGAAAGCATTTGTAAGATGGGATAAGGCGCTGCTGCTGCTGCTGCTGCTGCTGCTGCTGGATGCGGTGTCCTTCTTCTCGTTTGGCTTTTCTCGCTGTACGCGCGCGTGAATGTGTGCGTCATCGAGACAGTCTGGCGCCGCAAATGTCTACACAATCGCTCCCCTATCCCTTCCCTTCCCTTCCCTTCTCACTCTGACACTATCGATGCTCGGTTTGGCCCCCTTTTCGCTTGGACGCATGAAACACTATTCGCACCATCCATCCACCACTACTACTCACAACCCCCTTCCCTCTTCCAACCCTTCGCGCGCTTCGTGAGACTCATTTTAATCCCGATCGCTTCGACACGCTGTTCCGACGACCGCGGGAGCGCCAACTGTGACGCCACAGCAGCAGCAGCAGCAGCAGCAGCAGGCCTCGTATCGGATCGGTTGGACGGGATAAAAATGAGGTGGTGGTGGTGGAGCGGGGGTTGAACATTTCGTGTGCATTTGAGCGACAGGCTTGAAGCCTGTTTCGTGCGTTCCGCTGACACGCTGCTGCTGCTGCTGCTGCTGCTCTGTCTCTCTGCATTTACCGCTCTCTGCGGGTGGGGGTTGATTTTTCGCGTCCTTATTAAACAAAATCCCCACCCCCTCACCAACCCCTAATAGCTTCAAACTGCGAATCCCGGCCGCTCACCCCCTTGCCACCACCTCAAACTTCCCTCCCTAACACTCGCAATAATAAATTCAACCCCCACCCCCACCCGGGGAAAAGGGAGGGAAAATCCGGAAATTGGTCTATCGGTTGCGCTCGCGCACAAACTATACACTATTATCGTGGACGTCCTCGTCCTGCATATCACCACCGCTGACTCCTTCCCCCTCCCTCATTTGCACCCCCTAGCACCCATCGAATGCGGGTGTGCGTGCATTATTTAAGCGGCGTTTGGACAGTCCTGGCAATTGGCAAAAACAATAATAATAATAATAAAAAAACTTAAAACAATGAGCAAGGACGTGCACTCTCTCTCTCTCTCTTTCTCTCTCTCTCTCTTCTGCACTCTTCTTCACTCCCCCTGTGTCTCCCTCCTTTGCGCATTCGTTTCCTTCCGCCACTCCACGGCTGGTAGTATTGTGTGGTTGCTGTGGGGACTGTGGGGAAGGATGATCGCCACCATACCCTCTTCCCCCTTCTACACCCTCCTCACAAGCCAGCCCACAAAAACGTGACAGTGTGTTAGTGTGTGGGGCGAAGCGCATATTGGTGGTTTCATATTTCCTCCCACTTTCCAACATCGCACATTTGGTTTTCTGTGTTTTCGGTTGGAACCCCCGTACCCTTCCTCCCCCCCCCCCCGCCCTTTCCGACGTGGCTCGTACGTGTAGTGTAATGTTTCAGCGAGCGCATTAGGACGCGCCTAGAGCCACCGCTTTGGAGCCTTTCTTCCGCTCTCCCGGAACCCCCGTCACCCCGAGGATCTCTGGGAAATAGCGGGATAGCGAGGGATGAGGGCCGTGCCGTGCGCCGTTTTGTGTGGCGGACGGACACGGAGGACGAAATTGCATTGATTTTTATCTATTTTTACCACCACACGCCGTAGAAGGAGGGCGTCCACCAGTCCAGCGGACACCGAAAACAAAAACCAAAATAAAGCCATACGATGCCAGCCCAACTCACCCTCGCAGCAGGCGTAGATACGTGTGCGTGCGCCACACACAGCACAACCCGGTGGCTACGGTGGAGGGCACGTAGAGCATTGATTTAATTTATGCATTAAAAAAAAAAAGACAACGACGATGGTTGCTACGACCGATTTGCCGTGATCCGTGATGCCCAATTGTGTGCCTAATTACTGATAGCGAACGATAGCAACATCAAGTCCAGGCCATTTCGCCGACTTCCGACGAATGCCAAAGGCGCTGACAATCAAAACTACATTACCAGGAGTATGGATACGAAAACCAACCTTTTTGATTTGCGTAAAAAACGCATTTACTTTGGAAAATGGAGAAAAAATTATTCTCCAAAGTAAAAGCAATCGTTAGCTACACATTTCAACAGTATGTTAGGCAATTCTTGGATGCTTAACGTAAAAAAACCGCCAATCTGTAGCAGTTTTTCCTAGACCCATCCTTTTTTCCAAATTTTTTAAACAAAAGGAAGCGCTGCTCGGCCATTATCTGTCCCAGCGTTGCAAATGAATGTTCATTTGATAGTGTCAAGTCTGGCGAGGTTAGCCGCAAGTGGTCATTTTTACCAATTGTGGCTTTAACCGTGTCCTTGGCCGCACAGTGGCGGAGCATTTTCATCGAGCAAAATTGATCAATTTTGTCGTTTTTGATAATTTTGTGGAATTTTTTTTTCACAAATCTCGGTCGAAATTGATTAATTGTTGCTTTTAATGATCATTAATAGGCGTTTTGGTCAATAAGGCCTGCGATTTGATGACTTGTAACATTTTCGATGGTTGGTGGTTCTCTCATTTATATCACTAGTTTACATTTTTTTAAACCGCACTTTCCACTGTGTTTCAGTAAGAATATACCCACCGTAATCTTCAATAAAAATTTGATGCGGTTCGGCCACCGGTTTTTTGAGATGGAGGCAAAAAACGACCGATGTCCGCGAATCGCATTTTTCAAGGAACGGAACTTGCCATTTAATTCGCAATGAAAGTATTTGTTATAGTGTCAAATTAGAAAAAATGCATACCGATTATGTTTAGCGGGATGCCTAATGAACAAAATAAAACACTCTAGACTGGCTTTACCGCTCCATTTGTGCGTAGATATCGCTTTAGAACGAAAAAGTCGGTTTCATCCCTCAGAGTATGTTGCCCGGGACACGGATTCTGCTTACAGTTTGCAACCTGGGGATTTCCGCTGGTAAAACCTACCTCCGAAAGATCCGGATCCTCCTGGATGCGCCTCTCCACCGGGTACGTGGAACCGCTGGCGGTGGTCTCACCGAGCGCTACCAGGGCCGCTAGCGACAGAAGCAGCGCCAGGGAAGCAGCGCGCTTGGACGGTAACCACGACCGACCAGCAACCGTGATCGCGCTGGCCAAACCGTCGGCCGTCCACCAGTGTAGCCGGACCATGATGCTGGAATTGCGCTCTCTCTCTCTCTCTCTCTCGCTCTATGCGTTGGCGCCGCGGTAAGGTGTGGCGCCGCGCTCTAAACGATCGAGCGTACGGACGATCTTCTGATGCTGTTGCTCTCTCTCTCTCTTCGAGGACCGATCGCTGGTTTGATTGCAGTTGCTTTTCTTTTCGTTTTGTTTCCTTGTTTTCTTCTCGGGCTGCTAGTGGTGCATCTCGTGGATCTCTCGCCACCAAAAACCACGATCGTTGCGCGCTGCTGGGTCTGCTGCTGGTGCTGCTGCAGGTGTGTTGATTGGAGGAGTGGTTGTGTTTTGTTGTGGTTTTTTAGCGATCGACGATCGATGGCATTCGCGTGACCACAACCGGGTGACTAGGGCTAGTGGGTAACGTAAGGGAAAACGGTAAAGGCACACACTTTGCACACTTGCTCGCCTATTCTACGCGAGGTAGTTAGGTCCGAGAAGTTGGCTAAAAAGGCTTCACTGGTGAGCAGAACACACAAACTGTCAACAAACCCCGTGGACACAAAGGAGAAGGCACAACAGGAGAAACACCGACCAACCGACCGACCGACCGACCGACGGTGAAGAGACAACGCGAAACGGCACCGCGATCCGCGTCCGCGACCGTACACTTCGATATCGAGTGAGAAACTGTGGCGTGTATGTGTGCGGTGGCGAGCTCATCAGCGCGGGCGCGCGCTTGCTCCGCGAGTTCGTCGTCTAGCGCTACTACCCTGCTCACACCAGTGCCGCCTGTCCGGCCATACCGGGGTGACTGGCACCGCTGACAAGCCGAACATACACGAACACGCACACGAACACCCGCACAGACACAGGCACACAATGGACACTCCCATGTAACAATTTATGCTCGGACCATCGGACAACGAAAATCATTTCTGGCACATTTATTATGCTTCTTTTTTATTTTTTTTTACCCCTTTAACTCCAAATTAATAAAAAAAACCCACAAATTAAATTCCATAATTTATAACGTGAGTAATTTTTCTACGTCATTTTATGAAATCTCTTGCGACTGATTCAAATCTCGTACGCTTTTGTTACATGGGATGGTGCGGCTGCGAACGCTGCTGGCGACGGTTTGGCGGGCCCCCTGTTCGCTATGCTCGTCCGCACGAGCATAACGAGCAATGCGAGATACAGCTGAGGCAGAGGAAGGGCAGCCGAATGGCAATCGATAAGGATAACGCGCTGTCCCGTCCGCTTTTCGTTGTTCGCACTTTCGATTGCGCTTTTCCGCAAAAAGAAAACAACGGCAAAACGCTTCGAAAGACCCGCAACGAGCGTTTGACGCGTTGTGTTTGCGTGCAATTGCTTGCACGCAGTGACCGGCGGGGGAAAAACTCAGGCGTTTCCGTGCATACAAGCCCTGTTTAGCTCGGGGTTTTTCCTTTGAGAATAATCGAATAGAATTTCCTGAAATTCTTAGGTAAAATGGTAGTGATTGGATGTGCAATTTAGAAGCTTTTGCTATGTAAATCTTCTTAGCTGTCATTGAAATGCATTTCTGCACGATAGCAACGACGGGGCTCATTTTGAAGAATTTTTGTGACGAATCCTTCCCCATTGCTTTTTAAACTGTATGGCATATTAAACTACAACTTTTGAAGAATTTTTCGTTCATTTTGGGAAAGATTTATTAAAAACATCATAAACGGCATCACACTTATGAAGGTTCGTCTGCGAAAAGGTACTTTTTTAGGGTGCCCATCGTAGCTGCGTGATGCGTCATCAGAAAAATACACATCGATATTCTTATGATAGATTATAAGCTTATCCAGTTAATCCCGTTGGGTTTTGTTTGAATTTCCTATTTTTCGATTTTTGGCAGATTTTTGAAGTTAAACTCCCGGTTGATCAAACCGGGTTCGTCGCGTAAATCTTAAGGGTCAAGTCTTTTGATTCGCACCAAAAACAGTTCCCATCGTATCTACGTGATGGTTCATCAGAAAACTGCAAATCGATACTCGTTTGAAAGATTATAAGTTTATCTACGGAACCCCGTCGAGTTTTTGTTAAAGTATGAAAATTATTGATACTTTTTTCTAAACAAACCTTTAAAAATCTTGTTTTTAGGCATAATCAGAAAAAGCATCACTTTTTCAACTTCAAAAATATGCCAAAAATCGAAAAATAGGAATATCAACAAAAACTCTCCAAGGCTACCTAGATAAACTTATAATATTTCAAACGAATATCGATTTGTATATTTCGGATGACCCGTTATGTCGCTACAATGAGCACCGTAAAAAGTACATTTGCGACGACACGCCTACCGAAATTTGATGCCATGGATTAATTTTTCAGTTAATGTTGCTCAAAACAATACCAAATATTCTTCAAAAGTTGTAGATTAATTTGCCATTTACTTGAAGAAATCAAATTGAATGGTTACGGCACAAAAAATCGTCATAAATGGGCCTTTTTTTGGCCCAAAAACACCGAAGCCCCCCTTAATAGGGAGAGGTTTAAAAACATGATCCGAATAGATGATTACGAATTGCGATTGAACGTATAAACTAAAGACGATGGACCATATAGCAACAAACACATGCACGTTCTTCGTTTCTTTGTCTAGCGTTTTCCGAGCATTCCAGGTGCTGCTTTAGCGGCCTGTTCTCCATTCTCTGAATGACGGGTTCCGTTGACTTTTTAACCGTCGAACTTTACGTAAATGAAGATTGAAAGATGAAAGATAAAAACGCACCCCAAAACGGCGGGGCAGGAAGGTTTCACCTTTGTTTTGTTCACTTATATTTTATTAAATGGTATTTTGAATTAAGAATAATTTAAATATTTGTCCAGATGGTAGCCTTGCCTTGAGCAGCAGTGTGTTCGCTACAACAAAGTGAATAATTTAATTTTAATGGATAAAAAAGAAGAAAGAAAGAAATAGAAAGATCGCGGGGTACCGCGAGCCGAGGGCGCGTCCACCAACAGGGATTACACCGCTTATTGCGAATCATTAAAAGAAAAACAAAAAAAAAAAAAAAGAACACAAACCATCTACGTACGGGCGCGAATATCTGGGATATAAACGTATTGCAACCGAGCCTTGGAGCCCTAACTAGCGATGACCATCCGACACGCAAAGACGCGCACAAGCAAACTAAGGGCGGCAAAGGGTTAGCGACAAAGCCACCTCCACCGGTGGGCGATGGGATCGTTGATCGGGTATTCGGATTCAGGCTTGCGTTCAGCCGCAGCTAACCCGCCTCCCCCTGCACACCCTCTTTAACATTCATGTTCGGTAAGGTAATCGTGGAAACGCGGAAAAGCGCATTGTAGCATTGGCCTAGCATAGTAATAGCAGTAGTACTCCTGTTCTCGCTCACCCCCTCCCCTCCCCCCTTCCTCACTTTCGCCTTTGCGCTCTTCTTTCTCTTCCCTTTCTATCATTTTCGTTCTCTACGCGGACAGAAAAAATGTTTGCAAAAATAAGGATAAACATGTGTCTGATGTTGATGTCGACAACAACAAGAAGACGCGAAAAAAAGGGGGGGGAGATGGGAAGGTAGAAATAGAAGCAAAAAACGCGCTCACGGAGCCGGTCGGCCGGCACAAGCACAATTTAAAAATAGTACAAGCGCCGATGCGCCGCCTTGGTTCGCTTGCTGCGCACCGTACTCGGCCGATCCCTGGTGGCCTGGCGTAGGGTGTGGTTTTTTAAGCAAGGCTCAGCGGGAACAGGAGCGGCACGAATACCGCAGTGCACACGAACGAGCGATTGAACGCCTCATCACATCCTCGTTTAGGCGCAGTTCTCTAGCTGGTGTTCCTCTTAATTCTAGCTCAAAAGCAGCGAAGGTGATCCTGCTGCTGCTGTTGCTGCACGATCGCCGATGGTACGGAAAACCTAAAAAGCGAAATCCAGTCCGGCCAACCCGTGACGGCCCGTGATCGTTCCGTTCGCTTCCGCTTGTTACACCTCGGTGGTGAGAAGGGGGATGGGCAGGGTGGTGCTGCGGCGGTGGTGGTGGCGGCGGTGTTGTTGTTGCTGTTTGCTGGGGGAAGCTGGTTTTTTGGGGTGTCGTTCGGCGATCGGCGTCTTACTTGCGTTGATTAAGGCGTGCTTGGCGTACTGAAAGAAGAGGGAAGCAAGGGAAGGAAAGAAAAAAAAGGACATCATCAGTGCCCCCCAGGGTGGGGTGGAATGTCAGGGAGGAGAAATCACACTCGCTCTCAAAACAGAGCACACAAATCCGGATGTTGCAATTTTTGCATTCCTGTTTTTTTGCGTTTGTTTTGCAACGATTTTTATTGCCCGGATGGGATGCAGAAAACAACAGAAATACGGTCACGCATGCGAATGGGGCAGGGTGGAGGGGGGGGGGGGGGCTAGTCCGATTGGACCGCCGAAGAAGAAGAAGAAGAAGAAGCCGAATATGAGCGCGGTACGATATGCAAACGACAAACGGAACGAGCGCCACAAGACAAAAGGGATGTCTTTTCCCTACGATTTACGGCACGTTAATGCGATTAGTGGCGTCAGTGCGTAGTGGTTTTAGTAGAGCTTTGCGAACATTTGTTGTGCGATGCGTGTGGTGGTGGTTCACAACAACGGGTCTTTTTACAGTAGATGCCGAGGAGGTGTTGCAGTTAGTTTTGTCGTAAGGCAGGATGCGTACAACCGAGGAGAAATGCTTGTTAGGGGGAAGGACAACGCGCTGTTACGTCATAATGGGCGCACACATACACACGCAAAGTGAGCAAAGCGACATACGAGAACACGCGGGGAACACTGCTGCTGCATACTTCACTGAGGCGTCACTGAGGTGGGGCAGACGGCTGACGGCAGCTAGATGCCAAACAGGCGTATGGCTTCGATGAGTGTGTACGTGTGTGCGCTGTGATCGCCAACACCACCACCGATCACCGATCGATCGATCGTTCCGGGCACAGGAAGGAGGTGCTGTGTGTGAAGGTGAAGGAGAAAAGGCTGCTGCTGTTGCCTGGTGATCCTGCGGCTAGGGACGCGGTACCAGTGCGGTTTGTTTATCGTCTTAACGGACAGGCTCGCGGAAGTGCTCGCGCTCGGCAATGGGCAGTAGTAGCTAACGGTGAGTTGATCTGGTGATATTGACAACAAATTCTCCCCTAAGGGGGAACTTGCCCGGGGGGGGGGGGGGGGGGAGGGGTTCGAATGGGGAAGTAGCGGGGTCGGAATAGCCCTCAGCCCTTAGCGGCTCTGGTGGTGCTCTGCTCTGCTCTAACAATTATACGGTACGTCTACTAAATTACACAATATACGATTCCGATCCGCTGCCAATGCGTGCAGTGATAACGGGGGTTTTGTCTACAAAACACACACACACACACACTCACTCACAACACACGACGACGTCAGCTCGAAGGTGTGAGGTGAGTTGCTGGTCTACCGGAACCGGATCTAATGCGCGGCGACTTGTGGCTACTTGAGCCTTGAGGGGGTTGGTTTTTATTTGTTTTTTTTTGTTTTCTCTGTTTGTTTATTTAATGTAAAGAGGCAACTGTTTATGCACATTGCTTTGCTTTAAATTACATTCTTAGCCATGTTATAGCGTGGCCTTCGAACTGGAATTGAGAGTGTGTGAGAGACGGGGGTGCAAATAAACCGACGGAAAGGAGTGATTAAAACCAGCCCCAAAATAACCAAACCGGTTCATTGATTAGGTTAGTTAAGATTCGTTGAGGTAATTCGTGACAGAGAAAGAGGTAAAATGGAAAGTGGCCGAGCAGAATGGAGAAGAGGAAGAGAGAGAGAGAGAGTCATTATGGTAATAAAATGTAAAGAAAAAGAAAAGAGAAAGAAAGAAAAAAAGAAAGAGAAAACGAGATCAGTTACTCCTTCACCTTACCTAGAGCGACGCAGTGGACAAAGAGAAACGATTATAAAATAAAATACAAAACAACAACAAAAGAAACCAATAAGAAACGCTCAAACTGAAACCGTGAACAGTAACAAAAAATCAATTAGAAGGGGACAGGGGAAAAGCTAGTGCTGATGAACGACACAAGAAAACAACACAAGCGGGAGCGAAGGTGAAACAAATTGGCTTGGCCCAGGTCCGAGGTTAGCGCTCGCCGTGCCACCAGAACGCAGACCAGGTAACCAGGGGGAAATGGGGAAAAACAAACGGGCTCGCAGAATCCGGGGTGGCCGGGGGAAAACTTCAAACCAAACGCAAACACGGGGGGGGGGGGGGAGGAACAAAAAAAAAACACTCCACAGGGAGACTGTGTGCATTTCCACGGAACGGAACACAGCAACGTGTAGCCAATCGGTTTTTAGGGGAGGCGGTGGTGAAGGGGGCGACATGAAGAGAGAGTGGTGGCTAGGGGGATGAATGGATGCTGCCGATTCCACATTCCGTTGCCGTTACGGGCGGGACGCTTTTCTCGAAAAGCGATTGCCGCTATGCAAAAGCCAAAAGGGAGAGTAGCGCGAGAGAGAGAGACGAGATGATGAGATGAAAAAGAGGGTGGTCCGGTGGACAGTGGATAAGGCGCAGCGTTAGTGGAAACCCGTGCGAATCGTAGGGTAGCGCAGGCGCGCAGGCGGCGATTAATTATTATTAATTATCGGCGATCCCAATCGATCCCCGTAGACGTTCATTTCATCCATTCCGGATTTTGCTCGTGCCTGCCCTAAACTGATCATCAGTGGGCTCATCGCACAGCAGTTTGCAATTGGACTTATTGTCCCTTTGTTTCGTTTTTTTTTTCGTTCGTTCGTTCGTTTGTTTTGTTTCTTTGCTCGAACGGAAAATCCTGATGGCATGATGGCTGAAACGAACGTCTTTGCTAGTGGGAAACGAGTTGGTAGAGGTAGGGATGGGGATGGTTTATGATCACACTTGATCCGGTGAATTGTTGCTGCTGCTGCTGCTGCTGCTGCTACTGGACAAACATGCAATGTAAGCGATCAGCCGCGTGAGCAAAACCAGATCGGTTCGATACTTTGTGTAAGTGTCTGTGTTACGCTTCGAGGGCGCAGCTAGAGCGCATCCTGAAAGGCGAAGCTACTTGGAACGCACAATCGAATTGCCAATGCCAATGGTGTGTTACTGGAAAAAAAAAAGTGAACTTGGTGGGATCGTGTGAGTGGATCGTGAAAAACCATCCAATAAAAAGAAAAGAAACTAAAAAAAAAAAAATGGGCAAGCCGTATGAATTCGTATACCTGCCGACCAGGATCACACTCACACCTCCGCGCACACTCACTGCGTCAGGTGCAGAAATGTAGGGTTGTTTGCTGGTGTGGTTGCTGCTGTGTTGTTGTTGTTGCATTGTTGTTTTTTTTTCATGTTGCTATGGCTGTTGCTAGTAGTTTCGCGTGGTTCGTCCAACACCAAGTTACTTTTAGAGGATAGTATCCTATTTATCGGCACCATTCGCCCGGTGCCCTCCAGCATCCGTCGCGCGCGGCTGTTCCGGTGCTGTTTTTTTTTGTTTGTTTGTTTGTTTCATGATCCCTTGTGGTTGACAATGGGTTTTTTCTTCGATAGTTTCACTGTTCACAGACTGTGTATGGGTGGGACTGTGCTGGGTGGGTGCGTGTGTGCCTGTATAGATTGGATTCGGGTGCTTTGCTTCGTCTGCGTTGTTGGTACTGGTGCTGCTAGCGACTAAGAAGTTGAGGTCTGGCTACTAGCGGTGTTGTGGATCACGGTCGGCACGAAAACACAGAACGTACTGCATCAGCAGCAGTGATGGAGTAGAGTAGAGTACGAGTAGTAGTAGTAGTAGTGGTAGAAGAACAAGTAGTAGCAGTAGAAGTAGTAGTGGTAACAGTGGAGTGGTAGTGGCGCTGGAAGGAGGGCGCTTCCGCTGCAAAAAATGCTCCCGACGCCACAACTCACACACCTCCTCACTGTATCATGGTTGTCTGTTTTCTATGCATGTTTTGGAAAAATCTAAACTGCAGCCGTTGCGAGAGATTTTTTCTTACTGCAGGCCACCCCCGTGGAACGTTATTCGTTGGTGTTGTTGTTGTTGTTGTGGGGGGGGGTGCAGCGGAAGATGACAATAGGGGGGAGGGGGGGGGGGGGTGGAGGGTGTGAAAACGGGTAAGGTCGCAAAGAAAAAAGAGAAAAAGGAAACGGAAGAAACGAAAAAAAAAAACGGAAAAAGAACGGTCAGATGGGTCAGTCACACAATGGCACCGTCGTCGTCGTCGTCGTCGACTGTACATCGAACCTCAAATATACATCAAGTGAGGGTTTAGGGGGGGTGGGGATCTGGTGGGGGAGGTTGAGATGAATTCGATAATTGATGGGTAATCGTGTGCACGTGAAATGCGGGTTCTGAGTGACAGTTCGCGGACACTTTACAACGGTGTGCGACCAAGATGCGCCGATGGTGACGGTGTTATCATATACACAGAAGGGGGTGGGGAAAAGCGTGAGGTTGCTGATTGCCCAGCCATGATGATCTTCTGGAGGGCCCAGCCGAGTCCCCTTCCCCTTCCTCACCACAAAAATGTTACAACTTCGAGCGTGTGCGATGTGGTGGTGGTGTTGTTGGTGTGTTGCATGAATTGGGTAGACGTGTATTCGGCCGGCACAAAAAAAGAAAGATATGATCGAGTTAATGGAAATGTATACAAAAATCAAATCAAATCAAAAACAAATGGAACCATGTACACGAGCACACATATCGGAACACGGAACAACAAACATAACCCAACAAAAAAAAACGGAACCAAAAAGTCCTGTTCAGGATGAGGGGAGTGGCATGGAGTGAATGAGTAACAGAACAGAACAGAGGACAGCGGGAGGAAGGTAGAGTGACACTACGGGGTTCTGCAGGGCTAGGAAGAGTAGTTGATGAAAAGGGGAAAAAAAGAGACACCATACACACAAGGAGAAAATGGAGCAGCAGCAACATCTACACGATGCAAACGGGAACTAAACTAAACAGGAACACAGGTTGCATTGTTCGCGCACCAGACAAACCAAACACTTTTACAGATGAAACAGGTAACAGCGAAAGTGTGGGTGAGAGGGTTACAACACCATCGACAGAATAGTACAACCGCCGGGATAGCCGCAGGGATAAACGCTTATCATCTTAACGTCTATCGGGGTTTGGACCTTTGGACCGCCACGGAACATGGAGATACAGATAGAGATACAGGGCA
Organism: Anopheles aquasalis; assembly: GCF_943734665.1. Taxonomy (NCBI): domain Eukaryota; kingdom Metazoa; phylum Arthropoda; class Insecta; order Diptera; family Culicidae; genus Anopheles; species Anopheles aquasalis. Next base: position 5,318,009 of record NC_064879.1, read on the forward strand.
GGCATCGATAGGTACAGTGGATGGAAAATGAGCAGTGAGGTCTGTCGATTCAACGATGATGATGAATGTGGGTCGATCGTTGGGCGTTTACGCGTTCAGCTCTCCTCGGCCGTTGATGCAGCGGAAAAGGATCACAGGATAAAGTCAAGGACAGAGAGAGAGAGAGAAAAAGAGAGATAGAGAGCGTGCACGAGTGTGAAGGGAAGGGAAAACGGAAGTAGGAAGTCGATGATGAGGATGGTGAAGCCGAACGGTGCGTTCAAGGCATGCGCAACTGGACATGGTTTTAACCGGGGGGGGGGGGGGGGGACTTCGGTATTTAATTTTGTTTTGTGACACATATTTTTAACATTTTTCCCTAAATGCTTATCCTTTTAAGAGTATTATGTAAAGGTTTTGGATCAATCGAAGCAAAACTAACAAAGATATAGATTTTTGATAATCCGCGTTTCATACAAGGCTCCATGCAGCCCGCTACTTTGAAGAACGTTTTCAAAGTCGGTGCCCATCGTACCATAAAAACTACTCGACCGATCGATCTGAAATTTTTAACACATAATCGGTACACCTTTTTCCAGGTAGTCCCGTCCTATCATTAAAATTGTTGATACTTTTTTTCAAAATAGTTATGTAAAGTTCGTTTTATTTGGCAGAATCGCAAAAGGCATCACTTTTTCAACTTCAACAACCTGCCAAAAATCGAAAAATGAGAATATCAACAAAACCTCTCCAAGGCTACCTAGATAAACTTATAATCTTTCTAACGAGTATCGATTTGTAGTTTTCTTTTAGCCCGAAAACACCGAAGTCCCCCCTT